>NW_014562325.1:0-915 GCF_001313825.1 Dinoponera quadriceps
AATCCTCATAACTCGAAAAGTACTGATTAGAAAAACGTTTCATTATAGCCTATTGGAAAGTACTCAAGGTAAGCTACAAGAATATGCATTGAAAAATGGGGGTTTCCATTGAAGAAATTAAAGATGACCTTCACGTGATCTTCAAACGACTATCCAAGGTCAAACCAATGACACCATCTTATGTGCCCCTCGAAGTCACAAAACTTTTGTCTGAAACATTTTTCTTTAAAATGTCGCGTTTTACGAAAAAATCGGGTAAGACGGGTGGTCTGGGACACCCTGTATATATGTTCTAAATTGTTATTCTTAAGCTATTATTCGTTTTAATATTTTTTCAATTAAACAATTTTTTATATATTTTTATCAAGCTATTTGCAAATCTTGCACTTATATAAGTCTTTGCATTTCTAAAAATAGTTGGCTCTTTCAAATAAAAGTTATGANAATCTTGAAATCTCCCGATTTTTTAAAGTCGCCCGATTTTTTGTAAACAAATTTCGTCGAGAGTTAGAAGCATCTGATGGCAATGTGGAAAGTGTTGCCAAGCGTAAAAAACATGAAGCATGTTCTGATAAAGTTAGAACATCACAGTTTGTGCAGAGAGTTCAGGCCATTATTGATGAAGACTCTTCAAAGTCCATGAGGGCAATATCGAAAGATGTCCAAGTTTCTGAGTGCACAATTCGTCGCATTATCCACGAAGACATCCGGTACAAGTCTTACGCGATGCGTAGAGGTCAGTTCATGTCTGCACAAACTTGAGAACAGCGATTCATTCGGACACAATGACTCCTAAACAAGGTAAAACATTCTGAAATCTCGGATATGCTCTGGTATTTTTCTGATAAAAAAAATTTTGATCAGGATCAAAAAATAAACCGACGAAATGATAGATGGCTCTGTGCAGATCCTTCA
>NW_014562326.1:0-880 GCF_001313825.1 Dinoponera quadriceps
AATAACAATATATTTATTCGTCGGTCGGTATTACAACGGATGAGCGTATATAGTAGGAGCTTTAAAATGGTTGTCGGTGTGCTGTGTTTATTGCCATGTGTGTGCGTTTTGCCCGGAACAGCTGTTCTTTGAGTTCTGTGGCAAGACGCTAGCGCGGTCGGACGGACGTGTTACGTATCGCGGCGCGTTGTGTCTTCGGTATCGCGTGTTATGATCGGACGAGGCGCGGGGAGCGGGCGCGGTGTTTACGAGTCGCACAGTTAAATCACGATCGCCTTTAAACGCTCCACGATGCGTTTTCCGATGCCTTTTTAATTGCCATAGAGAGTGCAATCGGTAGCCACGCGCAGGTGGCACGGAAACAGCGGAGGCACCCTCCGGGCCCAAAAGCCCCACGGGTCGGCACGGTGCGGCACTTAGGAGCTCCTACTTCTATGATGTCGCGAATNAGGGACTGCTACATCGGTAGCATGCGGAGGTTCATGTCGCAAACAACCAAACGGTCGGTTTCGGTCTTTGGTCGTGTCGGCTTTGCGAGGAGAGTCGGGACCGCGAACACACGGCGGAGACGGCGAAGGCGCCACCCCCGTTCCCGTCAACTTCCTCGCTTGCGACTCGCGCCTCCCCCCGGATCTTACGTACTACGGTTCGCTCGCTTGGTTGCCCGCATGCAACCCGGTTTCGTTATCGCGAGGGACCCGCTGTCCCGTTTCGTATGGTGGCGTGTCGGCCGAGATAGTGTGGCGGTGAGGCGACCGAGAATACTCGGTGGAGATAGCGAAGGCGCCACTCCGGACTTGTCTTGCCGCAGTTCCTTCGGTCGCAGGCAGGCGGGGAACCGGGAACTCCCGGTGGAGACGGGGTCGTCCCAGGCAAGGAT
>NW_014562326.1:989-1279 GCF_001313825.1 Dinoponera quadriceps
TCGCTTGCGACTCGCGCCTCCCCCCGGATCTTACGTATTACGGTTCGCTCGCTTGGTTGCCCGCATGCAACCCGGTTGCGTTATCGCGAGGGACCCGCTGTCCCGTTTCGTATGGTGGCGTGTCGGCCGAGATAGTGTGGCGGTGAGGCGACCGAGAATACTCGGTGGAGATAGCGAAGGCGCCACTCCGGACTTGTCTTGCCGCAGTTCCTTCGGTCGCAGGCAGGCGGGGAACCGGGAGCTCCCGGTGGAGACGGGGTCGTCCCAGGCAAGGATGGCGAGTGCGGCTG
>NW_014562326.1:1453-1772 GCF_001313825.1 Dinoponera quadriceps
TCACGTGCGTGTCGTAACGATTGAGATGGCGCAAAGCACCTATGAGCGACCAGACGGATGGTCGGTCGGGCCGCGGGGAGGGTGACGGTGCTAATGCGCCGTCACATTGGTGTGGTGTGGCATAATAAATGGCTACTTAGTTTGACTTTATTTTTTCGAGGGTAATGTTAATAGAAACAGTTATTTAGAATTGCTTCGAGATCGATTGCCAGGGCTGTTGGAAAATATTGATTTAGCAACCAGGATAATAATTTGGTGGCAAAAGATAGAGCAGGACCTCACTTTGCACTAATTGTTCGTCAATTTTTAAATAACCATT
>NW_014562327.1:0-243 GCF_001313825.1 Dinoponera quadriceps
TTGAACAGTGTCATCGGTATGACGTTGATGCATCCCGTGGAATGGCATACTAGGAAGCCGGAGAAAGTCCTCGCCGAGAGAGCGCGCGCTAGAGAGGAAAAGGAGATCGAATCGTCGATTGATCATCGACGTGATCCACATGTCTTTCAAGGCGAAGTAGAGCAGTTTGCGTAGCTTAAAGGACGAGAGTGACAACGAGATGTCATTACTGATCGAGAAAGTAATGTAGCGGAGGAGCGCTTC
>NW_014562327.1:371-645 GCF_001313825.1 Dinoponera quadriceps
GGATCCACGGCAGGGCAAGGTCAGGATTTATGCGAAGAAGTTCGACGAAAAGTATATCGACCCTTTCGGCGTCCAGCATAGTTAATTTAGCCAGCAGTGTCAGTGCGTTGAGCGATATACGGCAACGTCACCTGGAGAAGAAAAACAGACAGAAACAGCCAGATGCAGATGTTCGAAAGAAGGTGGGAGTTGAGAAACGAGATGAGTTCGAGAAGGAGCAAAAGAAGGGGAAGGTGACAAAGTGAGTTATCATTTAATTATGCTTAGGAGCAAA
>NW_014562328.1:0-1001 GCF_001313825.1 Dinoponera quadriceps
GCACCATTGATTGCGATAGTAATTTTTAGTAGTGAGTATTGGAGAAACACGTTATTATAGCAAGTTGTCATAACATATTTAGTAGAATAACATTTATTACAATATGTAATATTAGTTTATTTTTAACATGAGTGATGGGGAAACTTGTTAGAATAGAAAGTTTTACACATAGATCTATTAGAGTTGAAAGACAGGATCTCTAAAGTAGTTCGATTTTAGGAAGAACCATTGGTTGCGATAGTAATTTTCAATCGTGAGTATTGGAGAAACATGTTGGAATAGCAAGTTTTCATAACATATTAAATAGAATACCATTTATTACAATACGTAATATTATTATATTATGTCAATGAGTGATGGGGAAACATGTTAAAATAGAAAGTTTCACATCAAGATCTATCAGAGTCGAAAGACAGGACCTCTACCGGAGTTATAGTTCACCAAACAACGTTGGTTGCGTTAGTAATTTTCAATAGTGGGTATGGGAGAGACATTTCAGAATAGCAAGTTCTCATAATGTAATATGTAGAATAACATTCATTAGAATATGTAGAATTAAATTTTTTGGATCATGAGTGTTAGGGAAACGTTTTGAATAGAAAGTTCCACATGTAGATCTAACAAAGTCAAAAGACGGGACCTATAACGCAATTAGATTTCTTCAAGCACCATTGGTTGCGAAAGGAATTTTCAATCATGAGTATTGGAGAAACGTGTCAGAATAGCAAGTTCTCATAACATAGTAAGTAGAGAAACGTGTATTGTAATCTCTAATCTTTTACGATCGCCTCCGCTGCGGCGCTGGGCGCGGATGGTAAACATAGGAACGTTGTTATTTACCTATTGCGAGTTACCACCATTCCTCTTCACTAATTTATTCGAAATTTAATAATGAAGCGAAATATCTAAGACTGATTGTCGTAACTGATTGGGAAGTACCAGTAATCTCTTATCGTTTACGATCGCCTCCGCTGCGGCGCTGCGCGCAGATGGTAAACGAA
>NW_014562328.1:1119-2611 GCF_001313825.1 Dinoponera quadriceps
TTTACGATCGCCTCCGCTGCGGCGCTGCGCGCGGATGGTAAGCAAATCATCGTTGTTATTAACTTTTTTAGAGGTTCCATCATTCTTCTTTACTAATTTATTCGAAATTTAATAAGTATCGAAATATCTAAGACTCATTGTCGTAAATGATTGGGAAATACCATTAATCACTAATCGTTTACGATCGCCTCCGCTGCGGCGCTGCGCGCGGATGGTAAACAAATAATCGTTGTTATTTTCCTATTTCGAGTTTCCAACATTTTCATTCACTTATTTATTCGAAATTTAATAAGGAATCGAATTATCTGAGCCTCATTGTCGTAATTGATTGGGAAGTACCTGTAATCTCTAACCGTTTACGATCGCCTCCGCTGCGACGATGCGCGCGGATGGTAAACAAATGATCGTTGTTATTTTCCTATTTCGAGTTTCCAACATTCTCATTCACTAATTTATTCGAAATTAATAAGGAATTGAAATATCTAAGCCTCATTGTCGTAACTAATTGGGAAGCACCAGTAATCTCTAATCGTTTACGATCGCCTCCGCTGCGGTGCTGCACGCGAATGGTAAACAAATGTTTGTTGTTATTTACCTATTGCGAGTTACCAATATTTTTCTTCACTAATTTATTCGAAATTTAATAAAGATTCGAAATATCTAAGTCTCATTGTCGTATCTGATTGTGACATACCAGTAATCTCTAATCGTTTACGATCGCCTCCGCTGCGGCGCTGCGCGCGGATGGTAAACAAATAATCGTTGTTATTTTCCTATTTCGAGTTTCCAACATTTTCATTCACTTATTTATTCGAAATTTAATAAGGAATCGAATTATCTGAGCCTCATTGTCGTAATTGATTGGGAAGTACCTGTAATCTCTAACCGTTTACGATCGCCTCCGCTGCGACGATGCGCGCGGATGGTAAACAAATTACCGTTGTTATTTTCCTATTTCGAGTTTCCAACATTCTCATTCACTAATTTATTCGAAATATAATAAGGAATCGAAATGTCTAAGTCTCATCGTCGTAACTGATTGGGAAGTACCAGTAATCTCTAAACGTTTACGATCGCTTCCGCTGCGGCGCTGCACGCGGATGGTAAGCAATGTTCGTTGTTATTTTCCTATTTAGAGTTTCCAACATTCTCATTAACTAATTTATTCGAAATTTAATATGGATTCGAAATATCTGATTTTCATTGTCGTATCTGATTGTGAAGTACCAGTAATCTCTAATCGTTTACGATCGCCTCCGCTGCCGTGCTGCACGGGAATGGTAAACAAATGATCGTTGTTATTTACCTATTGCGAGTTACCAACATTTTTCTTCTCTAGTTTATTCGAAATTTAATAAAGAATCGAAATATCTAAGCCTCATGTTTGTAACTGATTGGGATGTACCAGTAATCTCTAATCGTTTACGATCGCCTCCGCTGCAGTGCTGCGCGCGTATGTTAAACAAATTATAGTTGTTATTTTCCTATTTAG
>NW_014562329.1:0-1484 GCF_001313825.1 Dinoponera quadriceps
GTTGGCGCGCTACGTGCTTCTTATTCTCAGCAGCAATCACGATGAGCGACAAAGAGGTACATCCCGCAGTTGCACAACGTGTAAATATTAAGTTTCTCGTCAACGAAAATGTAAATGCTGCTGAAATTCGGCGTCATTTACTCCCACAATTCGGGGAAAGAACCCTTTCACGGGTTCGGGTGAAGCAGTGGTGTAACGAATTTAAGAAAAGACGGGAGCATGTTGAAAACATTGTAGATGTAGAAAAATACGTACACTGAAGATGTAGAAAAATAAGAAAAATATAAATTAGAATTGATTTTGAAAAATAAATGGTTTTTTGCAAAAGACTCTAAATTCTAATTTACGTTCTTTGCAAAAGATTCTCAATTCTAATTTACATTTTTCTTATTTTTATACATAGTCTCTCATCTTATCTATACACTTCCTCCAACGGTCTGGTAATATTTTAATCCCTGTATCATAAAAAGTTCGCGGACATGTATCAAATCAATTGCACACGAACTGCTGCACCTCCTCGTTCGTTGTGAAGCGCTGTCAACCACGGGCATCTTTGAGTGGCTCAAACATATGGAAGTCGCATGGTGACAGGTCTGGGCTGTAGTGTGGATATTCTAGTACAGCCCAATTTTTGTTGTGTTACTGCTGCGGTGTGGGGTCTGGCGTTGTCATGGAGAAGCAATACACTTTTGATTGGAAAGCCGCGCTTTTTTGACCGATGGGCAGCTTGAACTGAAGTTCCTGAGAGATTTCAAGAACAGTTAAGTGCCGATCGCCTTCGATGAGTTCTCGAACCGCCTCGGTGTTCTGCACTGTGATGATGGTGCGGAGACGGCGCGGGTGGGCAATGTTTTCAACACGCTCCCGTCGTTTCTTAAATTTGTTACACCACTGCTTCACCTGAGCCCGTGAAAGGGTTCTTTCCCCGAACTGTGGGAGTAAATGGCGCCGAATTTCAGTAGCATTTACATTTTCGTTGACGAGAAACTTAATATTTATACGTTGTGCAACTGCGGGGTGTACCTCTTTCTCGCTCATCGTGATTGCTGTTGAGAGTAAGAAGCACGTGGCGCGCCAACGTTATTACTGACTTCCACATAACTCCCTTCCACTGTCCGAAACGTTGCAGACCCCTCAAGTCGCTGACGGGTTCGCAATTTAAAAAGGCTCGTTTATATTTGATCCACCTTCGTATATATAGTATTAAAAAAATCTAGGAAACAATTTGGGCCACGCGTAAAGGAAACCGTTTTTATATCTGCTAATGTTCACATTGCGGTTTTAAAATTCGAAAAATTTATAAGTCAACATTTCAAAAATTAGTATGAAGAAGTATATTTACGAAATATTGGAGAAAATATTATACTACTGCTTGATTCGTGGACAGGACATTGTCCGAAACAATTAAAAGAATTTATATCGGCAGATAAACAAGTAAATATTGGGTTGGCAAATAAGTTCGTTCGGTTTTTTAATCGGAATAG
>NW_014562330.1:0-916 GCF_001313825.1 Dinoponera quadriceps
CAGATTTTTTTTCATGCTATGAAACAATCATTATTATTGATTGCAGTTTCTCATTTCTCAATTCAGTACTCACTGAAATCTCTCAAATCTTCATCGACGCATTGTTTCTTGAGCTCGATAAGAATATCGATGAGGTCGTTTCGCTTTTCTCCGGACTTCATGCGATGTTTAATCGTGTCCTAGAAAATATTGCGCAAAAAAGTACCGCATTCATTAGAGAACAATTTTACACCAATGAAATTACATAATTCTGGATAGAAGAGTCCTATAAAAAACTGTACGCCGCGATAGATATTAACATCAAATATCATTTTCCTGTTCTTACGAAATTCACATTCGGGATTGTTCAGTGAATCAATATTGAGTCCGAAAGCGGTAGTGCCAATCATGTCCGTGGTTAAATTTGCACACAACTCCTTCGCATCTATCATTTTCGCATTACCTGTAGGAAAATATGCAGAATGAGTTCTTCAAATAATATTACCTTCTAAAATTTTTAATGATGTATTATTATTATTATTATCACGAGCAAACGAAGAAATCGATCAACTCTTATATTTGCTTTCAATTATACTGTTATTTTTCTTTCTGCGATTCTTTGAGATTCGATATTTATAATTAATTAACACTCTGGCAGCTGCAATATCTGTGAGATACGCTTTCTAACTTTGAGATAGCGGTGTAATCAAACTATAAGGATTTAAATCACGTCTCTCTATGTATCTTCTTTTCTTAAACCCTTTTACAATTTCAATTTTTTGATTTATGGTTATATTATTATTTATGCTTTTTTAATTAATTTGTCATTAATTGATTAAATCAACTGTTCTTCATTTTTATATATTCATAAATGAATCCTTCTGATCGCGTAAAAAAAGCAATAGTCACATGTATCTCTCAAATATTATCAGCTTCT
>NW_014562331.1:0-614 GCF_001313825.1 Dinoponera quadriceps
TGGCACGGGACATTTTCTCCCCTTCTTCCTCTTTCTTTTCCTTACTCACCTTTTCCTTACTTACCTTTGCTAGTGGAAGAGATGGACTTTTCGCTGTATATAGAAAGGCTATGCGTTGTGTTTTTGTAAAAAGACAAGACAAGTTTCGGATTGATTTTGTAATATTGCGCGCATTTATGCCGACTCGCGAAACCTTACCCAGAGATCAATTAATCAACAGTCCGTCCGTGTAACATTTGTATCGATCATCTTCTTTCGAGAGTTTCAGTACTTGTTCAATTCTGTTCTCAGAAAAAATATGTATACCGGAATCATAGTACGCTTTGCCCAAACTTTGCATGTTTAACGATAAATTTGCATTTTTACCGGAATTCTCCAACAATAAAAGTGCGTTGACATTAGCTAAAACGAAGAGCAAAGCGCGCATGTGTCTGTACCGCGCACCGAAACGCTTCGCGTCAAAAGTACGATCGGATTCGTGAAATGGGTAGTACAGCGTGAAATTTGCAACGTATGATAATAAACGATCATCGGGTATTGCGTTCGTATCCCTATAATTTTGCGAAATGGCTGTTTTAGCATGGCAGAAGTAATCAAGAGTTTTGGCGATTTGT
>NW_014562332.1:0-911 GCF_001313825.1 Dinoponera quadriceps
CATGCAACAAATAATTTTGAGAAAAGAGTACTTGCTTGCATTGAAGCAAGCGGTGGACATTTCGAACAACAGGCCT
This sequence comes from Dinoponera quadriceps, assembly GCF_001313825.1. Lineage (NCBI taxonomy): Eukaryota > Metazoa > Arthropoda > Insecta > Hymenoptera > Formicidae > Dinoponera > Dinoponera quadriceps. The sequence continues at coordinate 77 of NW_014562332.1, forward strand.
AATAACATCAGCCACACACACACACACACACACACACACACGCGCGCGCGCGCGTACAGCAGAGAGGGTTTGGAGTCGATAAATACTACGGAAGTGACGAACCGTGTGGTCCTTATCTCTGTTGACACACACACATTTACACACACAAACACACGAACAGGTGTAAATCCGACCGTGCAACCTCCACCTTGGGTAATGCTAATGCTGGCGGTATCGTAACTTTCAACCCTCATAACTCGAAAAGTACTGATTAAAAAAACGTTTCATTATAGCGTTTTGGAAAGCCTTCGAGATAAGCTACAAGAATATGCATTGAAAAATGGAGGTTTCCATTTAAAAATTAAAGGTGATCTTCACGTGATCTTCAAACGACTATCCAAGGCCAAACCAATGACACCATCTTATGTGCCCCTCGAAGTCACAAAACTTTTGTCTGAAACATTTTTCTTTAAAATGTCGCGTTTACGAAAAAATCGGGTGAGACGAGTAGTCTGGGACACCCTGTATAGCTTGGAATATAACTTGATCACCTTAATTATTTTTGTTTTAATAGGTCAACTCAAATTATTATTGTTGTTTTTAATATTTTGGCTTAATATTTTTCAGTCTAAAGTTAGAGTTTATTACTCATCGATAGTAAAATGATTTTTATTCTGTTTCAGCTCATAACTATGTCTTTGAGTTACTTTACATTGATACCTTCCATTCGATAAAATCCAGATTGAAAGATCCCAATAAATAACTATGTACTGAAAATATTTGTAAATATTCCTAAAGATATATAATTTAATTACTATAAGAAATAAAAATTTAAATTTGACCGTTATATACATAT
>NW_014562333.1:0-383 GCF_001313825.1 Dinoponera quadriceps
AAAAACAGTTTGTTTTCTTCATATTTTTATTTTTTGAAATAAATAATAAAAAATAAATTCCTACTTATATTTAATTTGCCCTCGTAATTACAATATTTAAAGAGCGAATTCAGTTAGGCATCGACAAAAATAGGAGCACATTCGAATAATTATTCTAAATAATATTATTTTGTACTTGAGTGTTTTACAATATGAATTGCCAGAGAAATGTTAAAAGATATTAATCTTAACACAGTCTAGAATATATGGATATAGCAGAATGGCGCGGGTCTACACACCGCGCGCATCGTAACCAACTTTTTAAATAACAGGTATGCACAACGCTAAATTGGATGAAATAGTTTCTTGGCTTACCCTCCCAGGTTACATGACTTAAAGTCTCC
>NW_014562334.1:0-496 GCF_001313825.1 Dinoponera quadriceps
TCAAACGGAAAAGAGATTTCCCATCAGTTCACTTTTTCTGATGTAGAATCGCAAGAAACGATCGCGGCTTGAAATTTTCGAGGTTGCCGCATGGAAATAACGTAATAAAGATGAATATTTCAATCACACGCGCCATTTTGCATCCGTTCACGATTTAACGTATGAAACGCAAAATTCATACGACATTTACGTTATTTCGTCTAGTACACGCGAACTCGCAAGTTTCTTCAGCGTATGGATTTCTATTAATTTTTCTCATGGAACTAGCGTATTTAGTCGAAGAGATTTAAGCCGAAACGTGAATTTGCATTAGTTCACGTTTTCTGATGTAGAATAGAAAGAAACGCTCGCCGGCTGAAATCTGCAAGGCTGCCGCATGGAATTATCGTAATAAAGCTGTATATATCAATCACTCTCGCCAGGTTGCATCCGTTCACGATTTAACGTAAAGAAACGCAGGATTCACTAGACATTCACGTTACTTAGCCTATTACAC
>NW_014562335.1:0-407 GCF_001313825.1 Dinoponera quadriceps
GCTCCCCGAACTCGTCTAGTACAACCACGTGCACGCGCCGCGCGTCACTATTTCCATCCCTCCTGAGCAGGGTCTAGCGTAAGTTCTATTTCTTGTTATTCAAATTCTAGAAGTTAGATTATTTTATATCTTCTGTCACGTCCTGGTGCAACGGACCGTTATCCGTCCTGGGCACGTGTTCATTAAATTTGTCCCCCTTTTGGTCAATGGCCTCCAATCGCCACTTTATCTGGGATGGGGCGATAGTGCCGGTGCCATTTAACGCAGGAAGCCTCTGGATTAATTTAAACCCAGGGTCGAAATGGGGTCGGTGGATATAAGGTTTCTGCCTGATGGTCTATGTAGACCTTGTAACGGAGGTCGGCTTCGGGAATGTCCGCAGAATAAATGACCGGTGAAACTTGCAG
>NW_014562336.1:0-2972 GCF_001313825.1 Dinoponera quadriceps
TTTAATAATCGGAGGCCGACGGGTGCGGCCTCCTCATGCCCACCATGTCGACGACTATCGCTTCATGAGAAGCCGCCAGCAACTTCTTCATGCCAACGACAAGGTAATGTTCAACAAGCATTTTTAATCATTGAGAGCTATGCTTCTCTCATATATGTTCAAGGTTCAAGATTCTGTCTTCATTCCTTTACGCAAGGGGAGTGGAGAGATAGAAAGCACCCCCACATGCCTTCAGGCTTTGAGACAGAAAGTCGTTCGAAAGTGGGTATTCACTAATCATCAGAGACCGTAGTCTCCTCATGCCAACGACGTAGACTAGTACTGATCCCGGAGGGCAGTAGGCCTCTCATATTTAGAGGATTCTGTCATCATTCAATGTACCCGAAGGGACTTAGAATCTCAAAAGCCGCTGCATTGCGTAGCAACACAAGTCGGCATCTGACTGGGTAACCTGGGGTCGTCATTCCCGTACCGTAGGCGTGCTTGCAGAAGAGCAGGCACAGCGCTACGGCCCCTGGGAGAAGCCTGCCGTCAAGAGATCAGACTAGTATTTGTCCTGACACGCGTAACGTGCCACGACATGTGATCTCAGCCATTAGGCTAAACGCTACCAATCATTTATTCTATTTTTTCAGCTTTGGCAACGACTGACAAGAAAGCAGGCGATGGAAAAATCCAGCAGCCCCTGCCGGCGTACTTAGCAGGGTGGGTACTTAGCCGTGACCGTACGCGCCTCCAAACTCTTCAAACGTGCGCGGGGTGTGCGGTAAACCGCTAGCCCCTGTGCACGTGCTACGCCCACGGGGACCACGGGGAGGCCTGCCCATTTGTGTCCCGATCCTGGACACACGTTCTGACACTATTGACTGTATTGATACTTTGGACGGGAAATAGAAATAAGTGTTCTAAATGAAATGGGATATGACTGGATGCAAAGATACAAGATCCTGCTCGCCAGCCATTGGATAATGGCTAATAAATAACGGGTGGGACCCTGTCTAGTTTGGAAGCTAAACCCTACCTAGGAAACCAGCCAAGAATGACTAAACAACTTATGTGTGTGGTGATCTCGCGACGCTTACGAGGCCACACACCCATAACCGAAATCTCCGGTAACCTTCGGCCTAGTTGTTCCAGAAATCTACACACAATCATCCAACATCCCAACATCCCTTTATCCAAAGAGTCTCTTTGAAAAAGTCGGCAAAGTCCGAAAAAGCCTCTAGAGACTACACCATAAAGGGTGCTGCCGCCGGCCATTCTCAGGCCCCGACCGGAGCGAGTTCCCGCAGAACCTCTCTCTGCGGTTCGAAAAGCTGGCAATGGAGGAGAGGATGCGCTGCAGTGTTTTCGCCGTCCCCGCAAGCACACATCCCTCCGTCTACAATTCCCAGATCCGCGAGACGCCTCTGAAAATTGCCATGTCCGGTGATCATTTGCGTGACGTAATGGTCGGGTTTAAACCAGGACGTACCAACCCTAGCCCTGACATCGCCGATGAAGGCACGTGTGATGTGACCTTTGAGAAAAGAAGACCATCTGTCCTGCCACATCTCCGTTGCCGCAACCCTCACGAGGTCTAGCGCCTTTTTTTGGTTCCCTGCGTAGGGAACAATCCTATCTCCTACCTTGGCATTCCTCTGTTTTCTAATTTCGAAACGCGCCCTGGATTCCGCGAAGAGGATGTCAACGGGAACCGCGCCCGCAGCCACACAGAGCGACTCAGTCGATGCTGTGCAATACGCGGCGTTCACCGAAATGAGCACCCGGCGTTGCAGGGACCTGAGGACTCCCAGGTCGCCACTGGTGCACAGGTCGGTCCACCCGGCGGCAGCGTATGCCACCGTCGGTGCGATACGCCCCGATATATTGCCGAGAGCGCCCCGAAACGCAGGCCCCACTTACATATGGCCTGCCTGCCTAGCTTGCTAAAAAGCGAACCGACCTTTTCGCTGAGATATTTACAATGGGTGAATACACCCATTCCTTTATCTATGTGGATGCCAAGGTACTTAACTGATTTCTTAAATAGAATCTTATTGTTTCCTAATCGGATGGTCAATGGACTACTCACGAGGTCAGCCTTTTTGGCCCTGATCGCTTTACGTTTTCGATCGGGACGCACTCCTCCCCGTCTGCCTATTGAAGCCCTTTCGACAATGTCGCTCTTGAGTACAATTGCCTCAGTTTTTCGCGACGAAAGCTCTAATTTGGCAAAGTTACACCATTTCCCTATTTCATCGACTACTTCCTGTGCTTTCATTTCTATTTCTTTGCGGTAATAACCGCTGACTAATACGAAAAGATCATCCGCGTACGCTAAGAATTTATCCCCTACTATAGCTTCCAGAAACTTAAGGAGTCTGTCAAACATGACGTTCCAACAAGTTGGACCTAACATCGAGCCCTACGGGCAACCACTGGTGTTTTTCTACGAGACCGTTATATCTCCGAAGAAGAGAGAGACTTTTCTATCCCGGAAATAGTCAACTAGTCCTTTGAAGATGTTAAGAGGGCAGTTCTTATCTCTGAATCCTGATAATACAAGAGGCCAACAGATGTTGTCAAACGCGCCCGAGATGTCGCAGAGCAGCGCAATGACGTATCTCTGTTTAGAGGCAGAGACCATCCGTCGCAGCTCCACGACAGTGTCCTCCGGCTAACTTCCGGGTGTGAAGCCGAACTGCCGATAAAAGATCTTCCACGGCGAAAGTAACATCTGGTTAAGTCGCTTCAGAAAAAGCTTCTCGAAGAGTTTCCCTATTACGGAGAGAAGGCAGATCGGCCTATAGGATTTGGGGTCCTCCACGTCCTTGTCTTTGACCTTCAGGAAGAGTCTGAGCGAGCCCTCCTACCAGGTCAAGGGGAAAACGCCCCACTGAAGGCACCCATTGAAAAACTTAATGAACTGACCGGGAATGCCTTGTAGGCGGCCTTCTGCACCGAGACCTCGATGAGATCCAGTCATGGCG
>NW_014562337.1:0-1067 GCF_001313825.1 Dinoponera quadriceps
AAATTTATAATTTAACAAAAATATTTGAGAGACAAAGATTTTTCATTATTCATTACATTTGCTACATTAATATTTGCTCCAAGAAGTATTTTGCACCACCACATTGTATATGTGAATTAATAATTAGTAATTAATGTTGCTTAGAAAAATCATTAGTATTAACCTAGATAACTGATAATACTATAAGAAAAACGGCAATTGCCGTTTCATATTTAATAATCATTATGTTACATTTTATTACTATCGTAAACCTTTAGAAAGATATATATATATATATATATATATATCATATTATTCCACTATATAAGTAGAATTTAAATATTAACGTAATCGTACGATCTATATTTATTTTAATGATAGGGTATCACAATTTCACATGTTTATTTAGATATACTACATACATACTATACTATACTACACACGCGAATATTTCCTCGAAGTATCCCACAGGTTAGCTTTCAAAAATTCATAAATTCGGATAAAATAAGGATCGTTCATAACGGGACACAATATCAAGGACATTTCACAAGATATTAACCATGTACAGCACGCTCCGCCAGCAAATGTTGGCGTCCCCAACATTTGTCTAGGCTGGGGGTGTTACGTCCTGGGTGTCTCGGAAACTACAAATTTCTTTTTTTTAATTATATGATTGGGAAACATACGGACTTCGAAGAAGTGCTACTGTAACAAAGATAAGATTACATTGGCAGCCGCTGGCTGTCAATGTTTTGTCAATGTTTACATTGGCAAACGTGCCGTATGGTTCCCAATGCGTTTATCATTCATTCGGCCTTCATGTAAGGTATGTAGTTTATTTATATCTTGGGTACCCCGGGGACGATAGATTCGTTTTTTTTATATAACTAAGATATCTTGCCGCCTATACGTTAGGCACGTATGTGTCCATACTGAGTACCTAGATAGCAACGAATTCCTTCTCTTATGATTATAAAACAAACAGATTTGATCAAGCGGTTTATGAAAAGATACGAGTACATGCCGCCCACATATGTCGTAAGGCTCCCGATGGGGCTGCGATCTATCCATCCTTGTATACAGTCGGT
>NW_014562338.1:0-624 GCF_001313825.1 Dinoponera quadriceps
CTGGACCCAAAAGTTTGGTGACACCTCGGCCGGCGTAGCGCGTGCGTGGACAGAACGTCTGGAGTTATCGTACTCTGGAAATAGACTGCTACAGGGATCATGCAACTACCACTCTGGCGGTTGGATCGATAATCCGCCTTCATACTGGTCTGGTGAAGATTATGTAAAAGCAGTTCAGTTGAGAGGTAACCTACTTGCTACGGTCGGTATACCTTCAAACCCGAAAGAGGCCAGAAAATGCAGAGCGGGTTGCGATAGAGTGGAGTCCCTGTCTCATGTGCTCCAGCGTTGNAATTGAATAAGAAGGCATAATCGCATCGTAAATTTCGCAAAAAGAATGATAGAGACAAGTGGCTGGAAAGTGGAAGTTGAGCCCAGAATTAGGTGTGCCTCCGGGCTTTTGAAAATCCCGGACATTGTGTATTGCGAGAATGACCGAATAGTAATTTGCGATGTAGCCGTGCCATGGAAGCGACACACAATCACTGAGCATCACGTATAATTATAAAAAGGCTACTTATATGGACATGGAAACAATTTCAGCCGTGCAAAATAAATATGGCATAAATAATTTTATGGTGACAGCTCTAGTGGTTGGCGCACGCGGGATGTGGTGCAGCATGA
>NW_014562339.1:0-355 GCF_001313825.1 Dinoponera quadriceps
AGAAGACAAAAGGGAAGAATAACATAAGTATCATGTTCAGTTTGTTCAACAAGAAAATGTGGCTAATAATTTGAAAAGAATAAAAGATAAAGTTAAATTGTCTTTTTTTTTTAAACGAAAATAATGACATTAAGTAATGCGCAATTTTTTAGTAATTATCAATTATTGCTTGACAACGTTTTTGCATACTTTCGACCATATTTTCAGCGTGTTCTGCAAGTAAAGAGCGCCATATTGTTATTATTTTCTTGCACAGCTGCTTAAGAGTGACGTGCTTTCCTTTAAAATTAATCTTAAAGTATGACCATATATTTTCGATGTGGTTTGCGTCTGGAGAGGATGACGACCAGTTTTT
>NW_014562340.1:0-637 GCF_001313825.1 Dinoponera quadriceps
GTCGAATATTTCGAAAACCAAGCCCGGGAGAGAAAAATTCTTCAGACAATAGTTGTTTGGTTTCGCGGGGACCATAAGGCGGTATCATTGGTTTGCCCTCGAAGAACTATTTGAAAGTCACATAAAGGTCACATCAATTTTTTCTAATGGCATCCCCCATTTTTTATTACACATTCTTATAGCTGACCTCGAGAGCTTTCCAAAACACTATAAAGAAATGTTTCTTCCTTCAGTACTTTTCGTGTTATAAAGCTCCAAATTTGCAATTTGAAAATGCATGACGTGCTATTTGACGTTCTAAACGGCCTTGGCGAGCTCTTAGTTCGAGGTCCCGGATTCTAGTATGATTCGGATGTTGTTCTCCTTCGCGGTAACGATTCCGGTAAACTCGCGAAGCTTGATGATAATTTAGTTCACATTCTCCGAGATTAAGGAGAATATCAACAATCTCTGGGGGACGATAATCAGCCATGGGTATTGTTGGCAGACGTAAGCCTCTGATTGTGAGTAATAAAGTTTGATACTCCGATCAACAGTGGAAGAGATTTCCGTAATCAATTGATACCTAAATATCCAATTGTATCTACGGACTATTAATTCCTATTAATTCCTATTGCAACTTTGGAGCTTTATAACT
>NW_014562341.1:0-530 GCF_001313825.1 Dinoponera quadriceps
AAAGTTAGCGATGAGATACTCTCGTTCGACGACGCGCCGGTCGTTCAACTTTGGGCAGTTCACGCGAGTATAAACCTTGAGATATCGCGCACGTCTTGATTGTTGCGTGCATAACGCATTATTGTAATTTTTGTGTTATCGTGAGAGTGACCGTTGTTTCGGCACTACTCAAAAGTTAACATAGCGCCTTTAGTGTAATTTGCATTTGGATAGCGTTGGCGTTCTCGACGTTAGTCGACGAATTTAGGTAAATTCTCGGGTGAGAATGACTACTCAAACGGCGTTCCCTTGACTATATGGCGAAATAATCTTAACTTTTCTTTGATTCATTTTCTTTTCGTGTAATGACTTTTGCGTGTCTAATAAATGTTACTTTTCTTTCGTTCTTGTGAACATGTTGCGTATTCTTACGTCTTTGCCGTAAGTGTTACCGTACCTGCCTCCCTCGCTCGAATCCGTGCGAACTATCACTCATAAAACATTTGACCCCGCCCCTCTCCGTTCGGATTGTTAAGTTAGTTGAGCTCATC
>NW_014562342.1:0-2526 GCF_001313825.1 Dinoponera quadriceps
GGCTGCGAACGCGCAGCTGAGACGGCGAACATACCGTCTCGGTTCCCCGGCTAAAAGGATTCGAGTGCGACCGCGAACATACGGCTGAGGCGGCGAACACACCACCCCGGTTCCTCGGCAACGTGGAGGACGGGATCCGGAGTAGCCTGCGAACGTGTCGCTTTGGCTGACTCCGGTGGAATCAGGTCCCGAGTCCTCCGCCGGTCGGAATATATATCCGACGGAGGCTCCGGGTTTGTGTTTGTTGACACGCACGTGATCACGCTTTCGACGGAAGCGCGNGCGGCGAACACACCACCCCGGTTCCTCGGCAACGTGGAGGACGGGATCCGGAGTAGCCTGCGAACGTGTCGCTTTGGCTGACTCCGGTGGAATCAGGTCTCGAGGCCTCCGCCGGTCGGAATATATATCCGACGGAGGCTCCGGGTTTGTGTTTGTTGACGCGCACGTGATCACGCTTTCGACGAAAGCGCGTCACGTGCGTATCGTAATGATTGAGATGGCGCAAAGCGCCGATGAGCGACCCGACGGATGGTCGGTCGGGCCGCGGGGAGGGTGAAGGTGCTAATGCGCCGTCACAACTATAGTTTTGATTTATCCAGCCAGATATTTGTTATCAATTTTAATAAACCGTTTATTCATTAAAACGTGTACATTTCCTACCGCCGTGCATAAGACTTCTACCCTAGCGTCCAGAGATCGAACTAGCAACCTCGGAGACGATAGGAACACAGAAGGAACGGACGTGCCGTCCTTTTGTTAGATTCGAGCATTACTGTGGGGACTTGGCTAGGTCCAGCTCTGCGGGCTCATAGGTTTGGGCGTCTCCCATACTAAANTAAAAACGTCCTGGCGACCGTGAGGTGACAACGAACGGATCACGTTTATTCGGGGTAGCAAGACAAAAGTTCAGGATCGGCGAGAAGGCCATCCGAAAAGTCAGGGTCACCTTGGAAGTCAAAAACCCGGTGGGTATTAAAAAAGTGACATCCGGTCACAACCTAACCCAACCCAACCCAACCCACATCATCCTGACCTTGTTCAGATCGCATCCTGACCTCATCCTGACCTCATTCGCATGGTGAAAAAAAAGGTTCGGAAAAAAAACAAAAAAAAATCCAATCCTGACCTCATCCCGACCTCATTGGCATGGTGAAAAAAAACTCATCCTGACCTCATCTTGACCTCATCCTGGCCTCATCCTGACCTCATTCGCACGGTGGAGAAAAAAAAATTTCATCCTGGCCTCATCTTGACCTCATCTTGACATTATCCTGAATTCATTTGCATGGTGGAAAAAAAATTCATCCTGACCTCATCTTGACCTCATCCTGACCTCATCCTAACCTCATTCGCATGGTGGAGAAAAAAAAACTTAAAAAAACTTAGAAAAAAAATTTAAAAAATATTTTTTTTTATAAATCTGAAAATATAAGGAGAGTAAGTCGTCATTTTACACATAACACGAATCATTTAAAAAAATGAATAAACAAAAAGAGTGAAACTTAGCCCAAAAAAAATATTAATTTTGAAAGAAAACTTTAAAAAAATTAAAAATCGTGGTACAAAACATAAAATAAATATTTAAATAACAAAAAAATAAATAAAATTGAATTTTTTGAAGAATTACAGACCTGAAAGTAGGAATTTCCATACGCTTTTTGTGGAAAAACAGCTATAACTTTCGAACGACTTGGGGTTGGGTGGTGGAGGTCGGTTCGTTAGAAAGCCTGAAGAAAGGGGCGTAAATCCCGTACCCACCCTCGATAGCGTATTCGCCACCGTTGCAGAGTTATTACACTTTCTCCGTTCCAAAAACGCATCGTCCAAGAATACAGCGCCTCAACGGGAGGTGGGGGGAGGGTGGGAGTCAGTTCGTTTGAAAGCTTGAAGAAAAAGGAGTCGATCCCCCCCACCCTCAATATCGAGGCGGACACCGTTGAGGAGTTATGACACTTTTAAATTCCAAAATGCAGCTGACCCAAAAATTTTCATGGAAAGCCAACTGTAACTCTCGAACGAATTGGAGTAGGGGGCTGGGGGTGGATTCGTTGGAAAGCCTGAAGAAAGGGGCGAGTATCCTCCCACACTCAATATCGAGGCGGACACCGTTGAGGAGTTATGACACTTTTTCCGTTTCAAAAACGCATGGTCCTAGAATACAGCGTCTCAACGGGTGGTGGAGGGAGGGTGGGGGTGGGGGCGTCTGATAGCCCCTTCCAGGGGCAAGAACTTTCCCTCAGACACCAACCTTCTAGCACCAATAATTTACGAGATACGGGCGAGTGAAAAAAAATTAAGGAGGGGGGGGGGACTCGGACCCCTTTTTTCAAACTCTAGTAATGTATACCATGCCTCCGAAATACATAACTAAAATTCGACATCTGACAAAACCCGCTTACCCTAACCTAACCTTCCTGGCCAAAATCTATCGGCGTTGGGCATCCTTTCTCCTGTTTACTGCAGCCTGCAAAGACGATGTATTATTAGGTTGGTGCATATGAAATGTCGGATTCTTAAGTGATT
>NW_014562343.1:0-1024 GCF_001313825.1 Dinoponera quadriceps
TTTTGATCAAACTCTATAGTTTTCAAAAAATAAATTATTAAACTTTTATTTATGTATGCTCGTTTAACACAACAGTTTTTTGATTAGGCATCTAGTTTTTGTTATCTAAAATATTTATTCAATGAAAGTACTAAATTGTATATCAAATGTTTGCCTTGAATTTACTGTGATGTTTTACTCTTATCGTAACCCAGAGACAACGGCGTGGATGTGGTAAAAATATGTCTCCTTTGGTGTGCTTTTTTACAGTGAGTTCCCTTGCCTCTCACTAGTCGGGGTGCTGTTTTACAGTGAGTCCCCTTGCCTCTCACTAGTCTGGGTGCTTTTTTACAGTGAGTCCCCTTGCCTTTTTCTAGTCGGGGTGCTCTGGTAAGTAACTCTCAGTAGTTTTTTGTCACAATAACTATCAGAATCTGAATCACCTGATGAGTCATCTGCATTTGGTATCAAAATAGTTTCGTCATCCTCTGAGGTTTCAAACAGAAGAAACGNCCTACGTTTTCTTGACATTGAAAGTTTTAATGTAACGAACAATTCAATTTTAAGATTATTATTTGTACTATGGATAATAAAATTTTTTGCAAAATATAACAAAGCGTATCTGACACTACAATAAATAAATAAAAAATTTTAAAATTTTAAATAAACATTGAAGGAAAGTTTGATCAAAAAAACATTTCCAGATGTTTGACGAATTTCACTCAAAATACAATCACACTAAATTTAAACGTTATGATCTAATACCAGCAATATGTCTCCACAATTAATAATACTTGCAGTTAAAAGTTTAATAATTTTTTTCTCGAAAACTATAGAGTTTGATCAAAATTTTATAAGAATAAAAATGTCTTAAAATTGATTGAAGAATATTCGCAAATTTTTTCAAATTTTTTAAAAATAATTTTTGATTTTTTGAAAAATCGGAAAATCAAAATTTTAAAAAAATGTTTCTAAAAATCTAAAAAAATTTAAGATTATTCTACATTCAATTCTAAAACTTTTTTATTCTTAAACAATTTGTATT
>NW_014562344.1:0-420 GCF_001313825.1 Dinoponera quadriceps
CAGAAGGTAGCACGTAGAGCTTGTAGTTAGCGCGTAGAGCTTATAGTTAACGCGTAGAGCTTATACTAGAGTTGGCAAGAAGACCCGAGGAGAGAGAGGCGTTGAATAAAGGCATTGGAAGGGAAAACGAGTTCGAGCGATTCTGACCCCGCCTGCACCCCTTTGCTCCCTTTTGGCGTTTGTGGGAAGCCGGGGAGCGAGGTCAAGTTGAGATCTCACCCGGGCCACCACAGATGTATACTAGCTTTGCAAGTTATTTATCTCGCAAATGAATGCACACACACACTCAATAGTTACTGAAATTTCCGATTCTTGATACAAACCCGATATTATTTAAATTATTCATTTTTAACGTAAACGTTGGTTGCAAAACTGATTTAAATTAGGTCCTAAATTAAATATGTTTTTCCTTCGTTATAT
>NW_014562345.1:0-902 GCF_001313825.1 Dinoponera quadriceps
TTTTGCGGCAAACCATTCGTCGAGCCATTTTCCAACTTCCTCAAAATTGTTGAAGTGCTGCTCTGCGAGCGCGTGCCCCATTGATGCAAAGAGATGATAGTCAGATGGCGCCAAGTCTGAGGAGTACGGCGGGTGCGGAAGGATGTCCCATCCAAGCGATTTAAAGATGTCTTTCACTGGTTATGCTGTGTGAGACGGCGCATTGTCGTGTAACAAAATCACTTTGCCATGTCTTCTGGCCCATTCCGGTCGTCTTTCGATTAATGCGTGGTTTAAATTAATCATTTGTTGGCGATAGCGTTGTGTATTAACGGTTTCGCCGGGCTTCAAGAGTTCATAATACACAATACTGCTCTGGTCCAACCAGACACAGAGCATGGTCTTCTTGTCGAAGTGATTTGGCCTTGGTGTTGATGGACCGGCTTCGCCAGGTGAAAGCCACGATTTTTTCCGCTTCAGGTTTTCAAAATAAATCCATTTTTCGTCACCCGTCACAATTCGATACAAAAATGATTTCCTTTCGTGGCGTTGAAGCAGCATTTCACAAGTGACTTTGCGATTTTTCATTTGACGGTCATTCAAATTGTGTGGGACCCATTTACCGAGTTTATTGATCTTTCCCATTGCTCGTAAACGTCTGCTGATTGTTTCTTGTGATACATGTAATGCTTCTGCTAATTGTCGTTGAGTTTGAGTTGGGTCATCATTCAATAACTCCTGCAATTGCTTGTCTTTGCATTTTTGTGCTCTACCAGAGCGCTCACTGTCTTTCACATTGAAATCACCATTTTTAAATTGTCGAAACCATGTCTCACATTTTCTAATCGATGGAGCGTGTTCACCATATGTTTCTACCAGCAAACGATGACTTTCAATAGCCTTTTTCTTTTGATTAAATAAAA
>NW_014562345.1:968-1181 GCF_001313825.1 Dinoponera quadriceps
AACGATAAAACAAAGACGCTAGTTTTTGGCGGACTTAACTTGTGTGTTTTTGTAATTTTAAATATCAGACGAACAAAATGACGTATGTGTCAAATTAATACGCTGCTTACTTTTTGTTGGCGCCATCTCGTAGTTAAACCGGAAAAGACTTATGCATACACCTGGTACACTCGACAAAAGTCTCGCCGACGAATCGCTGAACACGTTATCGGC
>NW_014562346.1:0-566 GCF_001313825.1 Dinoponera quadriceps
TTTATTCATGAATATCTTTCGTATGACTTCTGTAACCTTGTCAAGGGCTTAGATAATGCACCAATATTTTATTCTGATGCAATTGTTATGTTCACGCTTTCTTTCAATAAGTACTGTTTACAAATATTTAATAAAATATACACATCTTTAATGAGAAACGATATTGTCCCTAGTGACATTATATTCCGTTGATGACAACGTGAATCAAATTTATCAGCATGGAAATAATAATCGTACATATGAAGAGAAAGCGTACAGAGCAGTGGAAACATGGTTCGAGCGTACAGCTCGATACATTTCCGCCATACCACAAGTTGCANTTTAGTTACTTTCGCTAATAGAAGCAATGCTATTTCGAAGCAACGCAAATATGTTACATCGAAGTAAAATGTGGTAAAGTCTGCATCAATGAGGGCTAACTTGTGCGAAAAACGCAAAATTAATGTGAATAACGAATTGTCGATTGAAACATCCCTAGAAAGAACGAAGAACCAATCAGAATCGTCGAGTTTTATCGGGGTGTGTTCTTTATGCATGAATATCTTATGAATAACTTATGATATCTT
>NW_014562347.1:0-504 GCF_001313825.1 Dinoponera quadriceps
CAGCGACCCCAAAAACATAAATTATACCTATTAGAATACCAGTAGACTTACAAAACCATTTTGTGATGCTGTGTTATTTAAGGTATTCATATATCGTCGCAATATCCAAACGTTATGTTGGCGTATAAATTATACATTTCAATCTCAATCTCGATAAACTCGATCATCAAAGATAGGTTCATTTCCGATGTTCAAAATGTCAATCATCTTTCTTAATAACTACGTACAAGGAATCCCAGAAATTTCAAAAATTTATTGTTTAATGAATAGTTTCTCTCGATCAAGGAACTTTAATCGCGGGTTTCGTAAAAAGAAAATTTATTTCCTGCTTATTCCTCATGTTGCATTTGATTCCCCATAAGCATCTCATATAGATTACATCTATTATCGTTGCCTTCGTACAAGCATTCTGACAGTAATCTCTTCCGCCCCAAAAATCGAGCGATTGTCCTTCTTAATCCACGACATTCATTGTAAATCTGCAATACTCTGTGCGATGATTTG
>NW_014562348.1:0-2053 GCF_001313825.1 Dinoponera quadriceps
CAACCCGTGGCCATTGTAGCTAGGACATCGTTAAATATACTGCGGCAGTTTACGCTATCCATGTGTTTTGCGACGGTGAATGAACAATTCGCGCTGAACTGACGGGTAAGTTCCATAACGAAGCGAGTCTGATTCTATCAGCATTTAATAATATAAATCAAGTTATCTGATTTGTTCGATAATACTTAGAATGTATATCGACATTATCACAGCGTATTGCACTGACTATGTTGGCCAACGAAGTTAAAGATACATTTAGAATTACGTAACACTGAAAAACAGAATTTTAGAATTAAAATTCTGTTTATATCAATCAATTTTGAATGGCTCTTTACTTGGGAGCTCTTTATTGGGGCTCTTTACTTTAGTAAATTAATACGTTGACTGCCAACTGCGAGATATCTCGTAGGTTGTTTACTTGTCCAGGACGCCAACTACGAGTTATCTCGTCGCTTCATTACTTGATTAAATCAAATTGGCTTTTTAGACCAGAATCGTGAAAAGTTCCGTGGCAGTCAACGTGTTTAATAAAAGAATCAAAGTTGATCAAAGAAATGTCATCAAAGGAATATGATTTCTCAGAAAATATATATGTCCACTTTTAAACGAGACATGAAAGTAAAAGAGAAATATCTTTTTACCGGGTATTGAACCATAAAATAATGATTTTCAGAAACGTCACGGTATACTCAAGAGTGAGGCTCAAAGTGTCCGTCAGATTCGACAGATCTTCGGTTTTGAAGTGGCGAATGACGTAGGAGTATTGGCAAATCTGTATCATGGTGGTGGCGACTATCCAAATATAACGACAGAACGTGCACAGCGCATCCGGCCACAGCCCGACGTACCAAAGAACGAGCTCCATCGAGATGGAGAAGTCGCTTAAGGACAACTTTATTTTCTCTCGGTGTGCCATCTTACGATTAGTATCGAAATATCTCTATCAATTGGTACTTTCGTGAATTGTCCGGTTGAATTTCGCATTTTTAGCAAATCAAACTAAACAACAATTAACAATTCGACAAAAAAGTCACTCAAAAAGGCACAAAAAAGTACTCAACGTGTCAATGACTTCAATGTCGCGAAGCCACGAATTATTATAGCGTCAACAGCATTGGAGAGGCTTTGTAAAAGGCTTTGTAAAACGACTGTACAGAGGCAAGTTGAACACGCAAGCGGTCGACGACTAAATGCAGCCATAGTAAGATAATCACCGGTCAATTTTCTGAGACCGTGAGTTATGGTGCAACACACGAAGCGCTGAGAATTAAAGTTGCAGCAATCGAGCGGTGATTATACGATCGAGGAGTTATATGGCCGTGATCGTATCCACCGCGGTCTTAACATTGTCTCATTATATCGCAAAAAATCGTAATAACGGAACAAATTAGCAACGTGAAAAATGCAGAGGAGACAATTTCTCCACGTAAGTGTTGCACGAGTGGGTGCACAAAAGATCGCAGATGACAGAATACAAGTTCTCATAACAAAGTCTCAAGCTGGTTGAACGCTCACTGTTACCACCAAAAAACCGGTGACATACATAATCATTGTGCTCGGAAAGAATTGCATTAGCATGATATTGCTGAAGAAGTTCTTGATGCTGCCCAAGGAAGGAATGAATTTATAGTGCTTACTAATTAAGAATCTCGAGACAACTGTGGGTAAGTAGTAGCTCTGTTCCTTTGGCGTGGATCTCGTCCAACTACAGATGCATGATATTTAACTGTTGATAATCAGTTATATATGGTGTTAAACTGATGTATTGAGAAAAAAGAATGCAAAAGGGAGATTAAGATTTTGTTAAAAATTATCAAACAAATTTTCACGCTGTTTTAAGCAGTTTTTACGTTATGTAAACTGCAGTTCCAGATAAAATAAAAACTTTCTCCTAACGACCTGAAAATTATCTTCACTTAATTATTATATAACACACGAAAAACAGTATAAGTTAGGAAATTGTTATCTCTCTGTATAAAATTGGTATGTGTGTGTCTACGCAAGCAGCTATCGTGTGGAAACAGAAGTAGTTTATTATAAAATACGGAAGATA
>NW_014562349.1:0-663 GCF_001313825.1 Dinoponera quadriceps
AGTAAAACTTCCTTAATTTCGGCATTATATATCTTGAACTGATTTTTCTAGAAAATTGACTCTTTTCTTTATTTCTTGTTCGTATGAAACAAACTCAACGGTTACTTTAATAGGACGATCAAAAAGTTGACTCAACACTTATTATCTTATTTTAGATTATTATTCATGAATCGGGTTTTCATTTTTATTAAACCTTTCAGCCAAAGATACATTGAAAAATGGATTTGATGATAATTTTAACTAANGTTAATGAGAAACAACGGAAAATGTAACGGGAAAGAATACAGTCAACCCTCCTATAACGCGGTATTCTCAGAACGCGGTTTCCATATAACGCGGAGCTGAAATTGCGATAGCCTTCCTATAACGCGGTACTCTTACAGCGCGGTTTCCGTTCAACAACGTCCCATCAGTTCTTTCCGTGCACCCAATGAATGATTTTAACCACTTGCGGTGGAAAGACGTGCTACGCACGTCGTAATGCTTTTGTCGCAGAATCGCCAACGACGTGGTATACACGTCGTCAGGCAATTGTCACAGAAACGACGTGCGTGGCACGTCGGCTAAGATTGCTGGCACTGTTCGAGCGACAGCGAAGAAGCGCAAAATTGCTTCGTGGCACTCAAACGGTTTATTTGTGGTTTATAATTGGACAACATTACA
>NW_014562350.1:0-405 GCF_001313825.1 Dinoponera quadriceps
TATATATGATGTAAAACACCTCTACCAGTGCATGATAAATTTTGAGCCTTCATATCCAAGACGTGAAATAGTTCAGTGTAATTTCTACGTTTCACCAATAAATTTTGTTAAATACTGCGACCGGATTTCTAAGTTTGGTTCGTCCGAATTACCGGCGAGAAACCGAAGGGCGAACCCGGAACGCGAGCTCGTATCCGGTCCTCTGAAGAGCTCCTCTCGACCGTATGGGCGCCGGGTGCGCGCAAGTCGCACCCACTAAATAATGGCCTACGCGGTCGGCAAAGCCGTCCGCGCGTCGGCCCGCGACCCGGGTTCGTCTCGATTAAGACCGGCAGCTCCGGGGTGAGTTGAGTCGAGTGTGGGGTTGTTCTGACGGTCACACCGGGGATCAACGACAAACAAGAA
>NW_014562351.1:0-2545 GCF_001313825.1 Dinoponera quadriceps
TCGCCTGGATTCACCCATGATTTCTGACGATTAGGATTCTCAAAATATACCCATTTTTCATCACCTGTCATGTTACGATGGACTTTTTTTTGTATCTGTCGAGCAGCGTTTCATAAGTGGTTTTTCGATTTTCTTGTTGTATTTCATTCAGTTCATGCGGAACCCATTTTCCCACTTTCTGAATCTTTCCCATGGCTTTCAAACGAATTGAGATAGCTTTCTGCGTCAAATTCAATTTATCCGCGAGTTCTTGTTGAGTTTGAGTATCATCTTCATACAATAAGGTTTGCAATTCGTTGTTTGCGAACTTTTCGGTGGTTTCCCACGCTCTTTGTTTCTCACGTCAAAATCACCTCTATTGAATTTTTTGAACCACACGAAACACTGTGTTTTACCAAGAGTATGTTTACCGTAAGCTTCGACGAGCATTCGATGCAATTCTGCAGCAGTTTTCTTCACATGATAACAAGAAACCAGTGCTGTCCACAAATCGTAGTTCGTTGGCACAAAACTCGACATGTTTAAGGTTATAGAAAAATATACCGGTGTATGAAACTTGGGTTGTTGTGTGTTGAAAATCTTCGTCAGCTGTTAGAAGGAGACGATGGCGCTGCAGAAGCGGTCTTACGGTCCCTAAATTGATGGCTAGCACCATCTATAGGGAAATCCCGGTTTCATACTTCTACATTTGGTAATAGAGACATTCCAATTAACATAATACAAACAATAGGGAACAATTAAATAGACAACAAAATATAATCGCGTGTCAAAAGTCAAATAACAGGAATCATTCCAGTGAATAAAGGCATCAGGTAAAGAGACTCGCCCATCACTATTTAACATTATAATGGACGAAATATTTGGTGGAGTACGTGCTAGGGCAGGCTATAGAATGAGGGCGGGCATGAAAAGTTCAAAATTTTTTGTCATTCCGACGAGCTGTATTACTTGCAGAAAGCGAAAATGACCTTCAAAAATATAACATATTTTCAACGCAATAGCAAAACATATCAACTGAGAAGACGAAATGCATGACTATATCAGAGGAATCAACCATATGCAAATTTGAAGCGAATAACCAAATACAACAAGATATGAAATTTAAATACCTTGGTATAGATATAACAAGCAATGGAAACGTGAAGGAAGAGGTGCGACAAGAGGTAGTCAAAGCCAATAAAGTAGAAAGATGCCTGAAAAATTTGATCTGGCAAAATAAACATTTACGGAATGACATAAAAGCCAGAATTTATAACACAAGGATTAGACCAATTATGATATACACCTCATAGACAAGACCGGATACTGCGAAGACAAGGCCACTACTGCAGAAGTGAGAATACTGAGAAGGTTATCGTGAAAAATGTTGAGGAATAGAGAGAGAAACGAGAACATCAGGTAAGCACGCAACGTGGAAAACATTAATGAATAAGTGATTAAGAAATGGGTAGTATGAAGGAAGAAGGAGTGGGACCAGCATATGAGCCGAATGACAGAGGATAGGCTGGTGACAACTGCAAGAGACAAGAGACAAGTCACCGAACGGCAGGCGAAGTATGGGAAGACCAAGAAAGAAATGGAGTAATGATCTGGAGCCGGAGGTAAATGGAGGTCGATGATAGAGCAGGCATTAACCTAAGATCGAAGAAAGAAGAAGAAGAACGTTTTATTTCCGCATATACCAACAAATAAATCAGCATAAATTTTCCCACTTCTGACGTCATCAAACAAGGATAGTAAAAGCAAGTATTCAAGAACTTTAAATTAAAAATTTATAAATAATTTTTAAAATATACTTACATTTTCTTCTTGCAAGGCCATTTCAAATTAAAGTATTTTACGACAAAATGAGCACCCATAGCGAAATTGTCAGACTGCAGCTCCTGGTACAATAATGGAGGCAATGCTCCCCGAGCATGTGCATGGCCTAACAGACAGCGCACTGGTGTGTCATACGAGAGAGATCACAACTCGGTAGAATCAAAATATTTTCATATGCTCGTGTCTCCTTTACAATAGACTGGAAATCCATTGAGAATATCTCTGCCAAGGAACCTCACTCAAATTGCCGTTCAGAATTGGCGCTAAAATTGTATTAGGTGATTGCATAAGAAACCGCCCGCTGGTAATAGATGGCGTTAGAGGCACACTATTTCTTCGAATTGAAAGTTGGCAATACTCATGATGACAGGTCTATAGTCTCGCTAAACGCCATGGGTGACATTTGTGCGACACGTTTACATCATCTGTTTCGATTCTGTTTACAGTAGCAAGTTTTGTTCCAAATAAATCACATTTGCGGGAAGTTATGCTTCATTATTTTTTGGCAAAAATCGACCGCGGAAACACATCGTTTTCTAGAAAAAGTGTATGTCGAACATACTTCATCGAGTACAACGTGCAAAGAGTGGTTTCGCCATTTCCAAAGTGGTGATTTCTCAATAGAAACTATGGACCGCGGAAAACCACACAAAAATTTAAGGAGCTGCTGAAACCGTCGGAAACCATCTAGGGACGTTATTTAGGGATCGTTATCGACCACAAC
>NW_014562352.1:0-635 GCF_001313825.1 Dinoponera quadriceps
TTCCGTCTTTCCCCCCCTCCCCAATGGTTTTGTGTTTGAAGTCCGACATGTTGTAAGTATTTATAGCTTCGGGTTCGCCCATCATGGGGCCCCCACCAACAGTGGGGGCACTTCCCCCGGTAGAATGAAGCCCTAGTGAAGGGTGAGGAAGCCGAGAAGCGGTTTTTCAGGTGGCCACCCCTATCCTCACCATATGACTCTACTCAAAAAATGTTACGGGATAGGCCAGCGCCATAAATGATGCTAAAGGTTTTACGTCACCCCTATCGAGTGGGCGCGCACCGATCCGATCGGCCGCTTACCCAAACCTCAGGCTAGACGTTGCCACCATTTACCCTAGGTGGCANCCTAGGTGGCATAGGGTATGGGAGCAAGCTGGCTAAGCCGCCCCCCATTCCCCCGCCCGGCACAGGCGCTTCAACCCTGGCATTGGCTCCAGACAGACCCGGATCAGCGGTCCTTCCACGTTAAACATGGCGGTTTCACGGGCCCACCGCCGCCGCCGGGGGCAAGCCACCAGAAGACGACGGACTCCCATATTACTCCCGCCAGAAGTCAGGTACTGACATGAACCGGGTCCCTGGCAATCCCCCCGGCCCACCAAGGTGAACCGGAGGGCACCTGAGGGTTACTAC
>NW_014562353.1:0-872 GCF_001313825.1 Dinoponera quadriceps
CCGTAAACTTCTACAAGCGACGGATGCGCATCAGCAGCAGATTTATTTAAATGAAAGAAATAAATCAAAACTTCCTGCAAATGACGCTTATTCGGTACAAAACTCGACATTTTCGAACGAAAAAAATGTATACTGCCAATACAAAGTCAATAGTATTTTAAGGTTATGTTGTTGCCAGGTATCCAAATTTTGTATATGATGTTTTACATCTGACGATTTCAAAGTAATCTTGTCGGTAGAGCCATCTTTTGAAAACGGCGGAAACTTATTTGTATTACTAATACAATGTCCGGTCCAGTTTTTCCTGTGTGTTCATTAGCTGAAACAAAATAATTAATTTCTCACTAACTCTTGCGAATTTTGCAAAATGGTACATTACTTTTCTGCTCAGTTTCACCCGTTCTACTTGCATACCATGAGCAGCAAGATTAGTTTGGGACACCTTGTGTGTATGTATATATATACACATATATAATACATGATATGTTATAAATTATAATATTCTGAGTCAATTTGTTCTCACAACTATATAGGGGTCATATGTAGTTTTCGAGATATATATCATTCTAAAATATCAAAATTTTACGTTGAAATGTAGTGAATTGATTATTGAACGCTTAATCTTTTTCCTTACTAAATTTATGAGTCTATTTTATACTAAAATAACAGATTCTGAGAATATTTGCAAATATCCTTGTGCAAAGTTAAGGATTTGTACTTTGAAATTATTTCGTTTCCATGAATCTCGCCTCCTCAACGGCGTTTTACTTGTGGATTTGTTCCAAACGATTTAAGGTTTTTGAGGTTTTATAATTTTTCTTACTGAAATATTAGGTTGGTGCATATGAAATGTCGGATTCTTAAGTGATTGT
>NW_014562354.1:0-616 GCF_001313825.1 Dinoponera quadriceps
GAGAGAGAGAAACACTCACGCACGTACGCACGTACACACATATATTTTGAAGACGTCTCTCTAACCCACCAACAATTCAAAAGATATATACATATTAATCAATATAGAGCTACTTCGACTTTACTTCAGTATTGCATCGGCAATTCGCACAGTATCAGCTTGCTGGGATCAGACACACAGTTCTTTTGTAAACATCTGAAACGTTGTTCATTGCTGGCTTGGAAAATGATCGTCACCGTACTTTTATTACTTATTACTATNGATTTTTATGTGCATCATACAAGAGCCGGACAATTGGTCGATCAAATACCAGGACTGAAACGTATTCCGTTTTTTGGCAATATATTCTATGCTCTAGTGCCACAAGGTAAATGGAAATTCTCGATATGTTCGCCATTAATTAATTAATAGTTCTGTAATGTTCGGCTTATTCTTCACTTGCATCAGCAGATCATGAGCTTGTATGTTAATATAAATCTATAAAAATTATATAATACTGATTTTATTTTTTTCATTTTCTCTCACTCATTAACCTCTGATATAATTTATCATGCTCGACTTTCTTAAGGTACAGTGTATTTAAAGGAATGAGAATAATAATAATATATATTTTTCA
>NW_014562355.1:0-410 GCF_001313825.1 Dinoponera quadriceps
AAACGATTCGATGCACTTGCTTTATGATTTCCACATTCGTAGTCTTTTTTGGTCTTCCAGAGCGAGGTGCGTCTTCGGTGCTTGTACGACCCATTTTAAATTTACTAAACCATCGATAAACTGTTGTTCTCGAAGGAGCAGATGTGGGATAACTTATCTTCAACCATTTCATTGAATGTTCAGGAGTTTTCCCATTAAAAAACAATGTTTGATCAATATGCGATATTTCTGTTTTTCCACTTTTTTTATGAAGGTGAAGATAGCATCACTTAAACGACTGTAACTGGTAAACGAATGAACGAAATGTCATGAAATTTTATACATAAACTAGTGACAGATGAACTTCTCGAAATAAATCATGTTCATTTTGTATTGGCGCCACCTACTGAAATGTCCCGATACTTTTCAGC
>NW_014562356.1:0-889 GCF_001313825.1 Dinoponera quadriceps
TCGATGGCACATGGTCTGGCTCATCAGCAGTTCCGCTCATATGAAGACAAAAAATGGCTTGATTCATGGGTAACCTCACAAGACAAACGCTTTTACCGTAACGGTATTCGAGATCTGGTAGAAAGATGGGAAAAAGTTGTAGCTAGCGATGGGCAATACTTTGAATGATTCATTTGTAACCATTTTTTCACAATAAAGTTATATTTTCATAAAAAAAAACAGCGAGAACTTAGTTGCGCACCTAATNAACTTAGTTGCGCACCTAATATTATTATCTGTTAGTATATTAATATATTAATATCTTTCAGCAATTAATATATTTTTTAAATAATTTGTTATGAAGAGACATAATCAAACTTCAAGATGTATATATTTCAATTAAAAACGGAATTGTAATAGAGCAGCATAATTGCGATACTACAATACTTTTGCTGCGTAAGATATATATTAAAGGTTTTAAAACTTATGTTCTCCGAACGTTCCCACTTTGTTTGAATATAACCAAACCAAGTGAACGTAAAGCGAACGTTTCTCGAACCTTTACGTGTCGCTTGGGATCTGTAATACTGTCTTCAAAATCTAGTTACAAACATAATTCATTTATATAGCTTAAAAGGCTCGCAAAAAATTCGGGATTTTTTAATTTTTTCATCGATTGTTTCTTTCCCCAAAGTAGAAAATTTGTATAAAATTTTACGTCAATGCGATTGAAATTATATTGTACGAGGAAAATTTGAAAAATTCGCAGTCTCATAATGAAAAACTTTTTTCTGGAATTATTTTTATTTTTCAATATAATCTCCCTGTACCTTAACCGTTTGAGTACGGGAGAATTTTCTTTGCATATGCTAAAAGTCCGGGATGAAATGCGTAGTATGTTTTTTTGGGA
>NW_014562357.1:0-1533 GCF_001313825.1 Dinoponera quadriceps
ATTATACTAATACACAGTGCGTTATTACGAATTACAATTTATATAAAAGAATCTAAATTCTAGAATTGGACTTACAACAAGAAATAGGACTTACGCTAAACCCTGCTCAGGAGGGATGGAAATAGTAAAGTGCGGCGCGAGCACGTGGCTAACACTAAGAGAGCTCGAGGGCTCCGGGGGGGGCTCGAGATCCGAACGGGTTGAATGCGGCGGACGAACTAACCCCGGAGGTTCTCGCAGGGACCTCCTTCGGTTGCGGGGGCGCTGGGTGCGCGGCACGCTTGCCCTCTGGGTCGAGCTTCTCTCAACAAGCAATATTGAGAAGCCGCCCTAAGGCGAGTGCGCGTAGGTGGCGTGGTGTCCCCTCTGATTTGTCGAGCCTGCTGATTGGCCCTACTACTTGGTTGAGTTTAATTTGCTAGATGATGATTTTGGTAAAAGATTTGGCGAATTTCTAGTCTGTAGTTATATGTCAGACGTGACAACTCAATTGCTCGCGTGCAACGCTCCCGCTGGATTTGCCCATCGCAGGGCACGGAATGCAATGAAGGATCGGTGGCAGAGGAAAATCTTTGAAGTCGAGCTTCGGTTGTGCAATGGTTTATTCGGCTGTTGAGCTAGAATTGAGATCTGGCCCTTACAATGCGGGGCGTGATGATGTTCTTCCTCTTCTTATTCGCCACGCGCAACCGCTGTTACAGGATGTAACACGATTCAATTCGACGATCACAACGTTCAAAAATTACAAATATGATTAAACGAAAGACCGGCAATTACTCGCGAGATCGTCGCGAGGACGCTAATGAGATCTCGCAACGAGAAAGAGCTTGAATTCTCGCACAGACGGCCGAATCCGTAGCGAGCCGAAATACATGAACTATGATAACCGAACAACTTGTTCTAATTTGATCTGAAAGTCTCTCTCTCTCTGTGTTTACTCAACGTCTTCTCAACGGTCTCCTCTTGTGCTCTCAGGTCACCCAGTTATATACCAGTGTAATTTTTTTTCCAAGCGGAACGAATAGATTGGTTGGCCTTCGATCGGTTGGAGCCTTTTCGATCATGTTCAAATGTGGCGATGTTTTTTGATATTGACAATTATGTTCTTATCACGCGTGTTTCAGATTTACTTGTTTGTTGTCAGTTTGCAATCCGCGTGTTATTGTTTCGAGATCGCGGCTCGTTTCCCGCATTATGCTCGGCTCACGTGTGATGAGCATAATAACATTAACGTTTTCCGTTGAAATTCAATTGGAATTTTGGACATCCACCAACAACGCCGAGACTACTCACGCGTCGTTTATTGTATTTCAAAGGTCGTTTTAAGTTGTTTGTAGATAATTTTTTAACTTACTGTGCTTAATTCATACTCGTGCTTTTTAATAAATGAGAGCCTGACCGTGAGCTATTTCGCCTCGGGTCGTGTTTTTCAGCGAAGTGGGAGACATGAGTACCCATTATGGAGGTATTTACTGCCCTTGCTCTGATATCTCTTTTGTTGTAAAGTTTCCGTAGATGTGATTTTAACCCAGA
>NW_014562358.1:0-212 GCF_001313825.1 Dinoponera quadriceps
TACGATGATATGAATTTGGACTTTGCAAAGAGAAGATACGCAATACTTTACGATATGTATAAACGTTTTCGTACATCGTACTATGGATGCAACAGTGATAATGTATGGTTAACAACTAATGATTTTCTGCGGCGAAGTCCTTTCGTGGTTATCGATTGTTCGGGTCAAAATGAATCAATCAAAAGTGCCACTGTGGATGTACGAATAGAATT
>NW_014562359.1:0-507 GCF_001313825.1 Dinoponera quadriceps
CAGTCTCAAGTTTCATGGTTGACCGCTAATCATTATGGATTATTATGGGCGGATGGATGTATACCATACTGTGCAATTACGCGACTAATCAGGAAGGCCCTACGCTATGCGATGGTAGAAAATGGAGATGAGAAACATTCACTAGTATACGTCAAAGAACTTGAAAAACGGCGATGATTGCGAGATATTCTCAGCGATGACATGCGGAGACATTTAATCATTGAAACAATAGATGCACAGTATGAGGATATCACCTCTTTACAAGAACTTGATTCAAGTAATACATACCGATGCGAGAAACATCAAAAACACTGCGCGTTGCAAAATGTATTTAAAATTTTTAACTGGTGGTCGAAATGCTCTTGATAAATAATAATAATAAACTATTTTAGATCGTGAAATATTGTTTTAACTTAATATCCTGCCTCTTACCTTTCCCCCTTTAGATATAAGTGTACGCAATATAGGAGCGAGTGCGCTGGAGGGGGTGGGTGAACTTGGGTCGTC
>NW_014562360.1:0-1837 GCF_001313825.1 Dinoponera quadriceps
ACCTTTCATCGATTTTTTTTTGTTGTCCTGTGTAATCCATGGATTGAAGAAGGAGGAGAAATCTACAGGAGAGCTATTTAAAAAGGTGGAGAAACATTCTTCGGATAATTAAACTTAACTTAAGAGTATTGGGAAGTAAATAAAATATCATATAGGAAAAGCAAATAAAGGTGAAAAACCGAGGCCTACACCCCTCTCATTAGTTAGTGAGTGGAGAAAGAGTGAGATCAAGAGAAACAAAAAAAAACTCAAGTAGTTACATATAACTGAAGACTACTCAAAAGAAGTTTGGAAGAAATTTGAAATTAGAAAAGAGGAATGCAATACAACCTATGTTAATGCATGAAAGGAACAAAAGGGAATTTCGCCTACATAAAAAATGATAAACTCGTTGTCAAGGAAAACATAAACGCTAAAGATAAAAGGAAGAGAGAAACATCCACCTCCCCACAAGAAGATGTTCAACCAAGAAAACAACAAGCGTTAATCTCGTCATCTAACAATAGAAAAAATGCATTTGATATTATGAGGAGTCGATCTAACNGCAAAGAAACAATAGTAACTAGATACCGGTGATCGGAAACAGAAACCAAATAAGAAATAAAACAACAAAGTAACAGAAACAAAACACCCTCCACCAAGCCGACTGGTCTTTGTGGGGGAAGAAGACCACGAACCTCTAAAGATAACCAAATGTACCTCGGATATATACTGCGACCGATATTCGCGACTCGGCCTCTCCGAGTCGCCGGTGCAACGCCGACGGGCGAACCTCGGGCCGCTAACGAAATTCGGACCTCCACAAGTCCGTGTGGGCGCCAGGTGCGCGGATCGCACCCACTAACTAGGGGCCCCGCGGTCGGCGTCGCCGTCCGCGCGTCGGCCAGTTGACCCGAGTTCGCCCCGATCGGGACCGACAGCTCCGGAGTGATTTAAGTCGGAGGCCGGGGGGGTCCGTACGGTCGCCGGCGTCAGTCGGCGACCGGCGCGAAAGGNATGGTCAATTATTCAAGCATACTCGCCAACTGAATAGTAAAAGAAAGAAGATGAAGCTAAAATAGAAAATTTCTACCAAAATCTACGAATAACTATGCAAAACACCAACATGAACATTATAGTAATGGGCGATTTCAATGGACAAATGGGAATGTGTAATAATAGTGGAGAAAAAAATACTGATAAAAAATATGGACACGGTAAAAGAAGTAAAAATGGGTATTGATTAATCTACTATTCTTTAGAAAATAAACTTAGGATCCTCAATAGTTTCTATGAAAAGGAAACAAAAGAAACAAAAGAAAGCAAAGAGGTGGACATGGATTTCTCCAAACGGACTTTACAAAAACAAAATTGATTTCATCATGTCTAATAATGCCAAAACTATTTAGAACTTATCAATCATACACAACCTAAATTTCCATTCGGACCATAAAATGGTTCGCGCTAAACTGACAGGCACACAAGTAAAGGTCAGTAGAAAATTTTATAATAATAAATCAGCTATTGTGGGTACTGATAACAGCGATCAACTTATGACTAATTTACAGGAATTGATAGAAAAAGATAAGAAGAGAGCACTACCGATCCAGGAAAAATATGAGAAAATTATAAACCTATTGAAAACAGAAACAAAGAAAATAAACGCAGACGGTAAAAGGGTAATTTCAAATGAGACACGCCAACTGCTACAAGAGAGGAAAAAGCTATGATAAAGGAAAGAAAAGAAAATTAACCGTCCCAAAATATTAGAAAAGATTAAAAAGTTAAAAAGCAAAATGCATTAAAAAAACATATTGAAAGAACCGGTGGAATAAAAAAGGCTTTTAAAGAATTAAAC
>NW_014562361.1:0-883 GCF_001313825.1 Dinoponera quadriceps
TCGGATGGCTCGCCGGATGTCCAGGTTCGGTCGTTTAAAAAAAAAAGAAAAAAGAGTGAAAGCATTCAACAATATATTTATTCGTCTGTCGGTTTTAACACGGATGAGCGTATGTAGTAGGAGCTTTAAATGGTTGTTGATGTGCTGTGTGTATTGACAGGTGCGTGCGTGTTTTTCACGGAACAGCTGTTCGTCGAGTTCCGTGGCGAGACGGTGATGCGGTCGGACGGACTTGTTTTGGTAAGCGGCGCGTTATGTCTGTGGTGTCGCGGATTAGGATCGAACGCGGTGTGGGGAGCGGGCGCGGTGTTTACGAGTCGCACGGTTACTAACAAGATCGCCTTTAAAGGATCCGCAATGCTTTTCCGATGCCTTTAATTTTGTCGCCGAGAGTGCAATAGGTGACCACACGCNAAGAGTGCAATAGGTGACCACACGCAGGTGGTCCGAGGCACGTGTGCACTCCCTCGACCCATAAACCCCACGGGTCGGAACGGTGCGACACTTGGGAGATCCCACTCCCACAATGTCGCAAATATCCCGTGGGGACTGCTACATCAGTAGCATGCGGAGATTCGCGTCGTGAAAAAAACAAACGGTCGGTTTCGCTAGAAGAGTCGGGACCGAGAACACACGGCGGAGACGGCGAAGGCGACACCCCCTTTCCCGCCAACTTCTTCGTTGCGACTCACGCCTTCCCCCCGAATCTTATAGACTAAGGTTCGCTCGCTTGGTTGCCTGCATGCAACCCGGTTTCGGTTTCGCGAGGGACCCGATGTTCCTTTCCGTAGGGTGGCGTGTCGAGCCGAGATCGTGTGGCGGTGATATGACCGAGAATACTCGGTGGAGACGGCGAAAGCGCCACCCCGGACTTGTCGTGCCG
>NW_014562362.1:0-783 GCF_001313825.1 Dinoponera quadriceps
GTCGGTAAAACAGATCCAATTGAGCCAGAACCGGCCTAACCGCTCTACTGATGTGGACAATGATGTTGAAGCGGACAATGATTTTGAAACAATAATGGATTTATCCGATTCATCCGATGATAGCCATATTCTTACAGACGATAGTGATGTTCTCAGTGACTGTAGTAATGACTTTAGGGAAAACGAGGTTAAAGCGATGTGTAATGCGGAAATCAATGCGCTGAGTGGACAAACAAAAATGTGCTGCATCTATTTTTTCTACACTACAGGAGGCGGTGCAACGTTCTGTGCTTCATGTATGGTGCGACTGACAGGCTTATTCACACACATGTATGCCGTTCGAAAGCATCTGATTGAAAGACACGATGCGATAAATGGAAAATTTTGTTCGAATTGCAATGGATCACTCTTTCAAATATTTCCGTGCAATTTGTGTCCTGTATGCATACCAGCTTCTACACACACATGTGAAGAAGAAGAAGAAGAAGGTTTGCTTTAATCGGCTATAAAAAACCTGAAAGATAATTTTGGCAGTGTTTTAATGAAAAAAATGGAAGAACTCGTGCGAACTGAACGTGAACTGTGGGATCAATCTGCTCGATTGAGTTCGCGAGACGAATACAACGTGTGGGAGGAACGGTATGACGAATGCCTCGAGTCGTTGGAAGGACATAGTCGAGCGAAACGACCGAGATTATCAATCGGTGTTCAACAATCGTTGATCGCTAGAATTGCACGACTCGAAGGACTAAAACATTCATTGCGTACGCGTTTTGTACATAC
>NW_014562363.1:0-2228 GCF_001313825.1 Dinoponera quadriceps
CATCGAAAAAGAACTATATCGGTCAGTGATTCGATTCTTTTTTTGAATGGGAAGATGTGTAAAGAAATCAAAGTAAAGCTGCATGTCGTTCATAAGGACCATGTACCTTCGATGACTACTATCATTGAACCATTGGTTCAATGAATTAAAGAATGGCAGAAAATCCGCTTTTGATGAAGAACGCACAGATCGTCCGATTGAGGTAACTACGGAAGATATGGTCAACAAAATCCATGATATCGTGTTAGCAGAGCGCCGGGTGAAAATCAGAGAAATTGCTGATATTGTAAACATCTCAATTGAACGCGTATAAAATATTCTACATGAAAAATTAGACATGAGAAAACTATGGGCGAGATGGGTGCTGCGTTTGCTCACAGTGGAACAAAAACAGAATCGCATGACAATTTCGGAGCACTGTTTGGACATGTTTAAGTGCAATCCGATAGAGTTTCTGCGGCGTTTCGTCACTGTTGATGAAACATGGATCCATCACTNGAATGGCAGAAAATCCGCTTTTGATGAAGAACGCACAGATCGTCCGATTGAGGTAACTACGGAAGATATGGTCAACAAAATCCATGATATCGTGTTAGCAGAGCGCCGGGTGAAAATCAGAGAAATTGCTGATATTGTAAACATCTCAATTGAACGCGTATAAAATATTCTACATGAAAAATTAGACATGAGAAAACTATGGGCGAGATGGGTGCTGCGTTTGCTCACAGTGGAACAAAAACAGAATCGCATGACAATTTCGGAGCACTGTTTGGACATGTTTAAGTGCAATCCGGGAGAGTTTCTGCGGCGTTTCGTCACTGTTGATGAAACATGGATCCATCACTATACACCAGAAACGAAAGAACAGTCAAAGCAATGGACTTGACCCGGCGAACCTACTCTAAAGAAGGCGAAAACGATTCCGTCTATCGAAAAGGTCATGGCCACCGTTTTTTGAGATTCGCGAAACATCATTTTCACTGACTATTTGGAGAAAGAAAGGACAATCACGGGGCAGTACTGTGCTTATTTATTGGGTCGATTCGACGCTGAAGTGAGGAGGAAAAGGTTCCATTTGGCTAAGAAAAAAGTGCTCTTTCATCATCACAACGCAACAGCTCACTTGTCTGAAATCGCCACAGCAAAACTGGTCAAATCACGTTATGAATTGCTGTCTCGTTCACCCTATTCTCCACACTTGGCCACCTGCGAATTCTATTTATTTCCAAACATGAAGAAATGGCTTAGCGGAAAGCGGTTTACCTCAAATGAAGAAGTCATCTCCAAAATAGGGTCCTATTTTGCGGAGTTCGACAAATCATATTGTTTTGATTGCATAAAAATGTTGAAATATCGCTGGACAGAGTGTATCTAGCTAAAAGGAAAACATGTTGAGAATAAGTAAAAAAAATTTTTTTTAATGCGGTTCCTTCCTTAACACGGGTACATATCATACAGATTTCGTATGTATCCATGTAATCGTGAAGTAGAGCATGGTATAGTTAAAATTAGGTAACCACAATATCGGCGAATCTTCTCTATAGACAATAGGTAGTGTAAAAAATTATTGAGTTCTTTTCCATGCTACAAGTGAACTGAGGTAGACATAGACTAAAAATTGTTTTTGTCAGTGATTGTCTCACCACCGGCGAACACATCGCGGCGGTAAACAAAAAAATTTTACATGTCTGCTATCGCGAGACATCCCATTGTGATCGATTTGCTCGCGCCGCCCCAGTAGTGTGTTGCTCGTCATTCGGATAGAGAATTTCGAAATTGCGGTTGACTTGTAATAATAATGCAACAAGGCTGGCAGATGTCCACATTTTACAAATTTTATACTCGTCAATGAATATACGAGGGTTTATCCAGAAATAAGGTTCTCATCAATTTTACAAATAGACAATATTGTTTATTCTCATAGAAATTTACATCGTTGGAAAGATGAAACTTTGCTCTATTTTTCTACATAATCGCCATCTTTTTCTACGCATTTTTGTAGACGGTGCTCCAATTTCTGTATCCCAATGTCGTAGAACTCCGCCGCCAACCCGTTGAGGAAGCGTTTCACCTCTTCTTTGACTTCATCGTTGCTCCGGAAGCGTTGGCCACCCAAGTGTTCCTTTAACTTGGGGAACAAGTGATAATCACTAGGTGCGAGGTCTGGACTGTAAGGTGTGTGGGGCATGACAGTCCACCCTAAGTGTGTCAAAAGTTCCTGGGTTTGA
>NW_014562364.1:0-605 GCF_001313825.1 Dinoponera quadriceps
TCTTTTTTTTGAGTGTATTAAATTGCGTCTAGCTTCTTGTTGCATGTGACATACTTTATTAAAAAAATCAGTTAAGTATTCGTGGTAATTTGGTTCTAGATTACTGTCAAGGTTTATACGTGATGAAGGGAGTCTTGATAATTTTCCAAAAATTAATTCATAAGGGCTGTATTTTGTACTTTCATGAGTGCTTGTATTATATGAAAACATAGGCATTTTTATGTATTTATCCCAGTGTTCTTTGTCTGTGATTTTAGTCGTAAGGTATTCTATTAATAAATGGTGTGATCGCTCGACGGAGCCGTTCGATTGCGGGTGGTACGCGGTTCTTTTATACTGTTGGATGCCGAATTTTCTCGCTAGATTTCGCATTAACGCGTTTAGATATACNNNAGAGCTTTAGGAGCTCCGTAGATGCAAATAAATTTTTTCGTAAAGGCGTTTGCTATAGTCAAAGAGTTTGCTTCTTTTAACTGTATGGCTACTTAGTATTTTGTTAATAAATCTTGATTGCTTAAAATGTAGATGTTGCCTTGAACAGTGGGCACTAATTGTTCTAAAATGTCCATTGAAATTTTATCAAAGGCTGACCCGGGCGTGTAGGT
>NW_014562365.1:0-2021 GCF_001313825.1 Dinoponera quadriceps
TAAATCGAGAAGATTTGTTGTAATTATGGCGCTGTTGACCACTTTTATCAAGACACCAGCACTTTTTTCCCTAGTGCCTTTTCGCAAATTTTCACTTACAAACGTGATGACCAGTGCGTTCAACATGCCGGTCACGATGGAAGCCGACAGCTGATGCATGAATTTCATACACTGAACGAGCTCGAACCGCGGTGACTGGTCGCACTCAAACGGCAGCTGTAATTTCAGCGTGAACTCGCAAATCTGTTTGCCGTCTTCGTCGACGTTGTTCTGACTAATCTGTATCAGAATGCCTATGCCGTAGGAGATTGCCGCCGCTGTATGAACTCCAATGCTCAAGTTAGAGAAACGTCGCGACAGACTGGCCTTGTCTGTCATAATGTGCACCTGGTTGACTGCCACTTCCCTCCAATCCGTGGCCATTGTAGCTAGGACATCGTTAAATATACTACGGTAGTTTACTCTATCCGTTCCGCGACGGTGAATGAGAGATTCACGCAGAGATGATGACCGGTATGTTCCATAACGGAGCGAAATTGATACTATCACTAATTAGCAATACAAATTAAGTGTTCTGATTCGTTCTATACGATTTAGGATGTACTTCGACATCATCAAAGTGTATTGCAATGATTACATCAAGCCAATGAATTTATAGACACACTTAGGGATATGTAAAATAATAAAATGGAATATATAGAATTAAAAATTTTGCTTATGTCGATCAGTTTAGAATTAATGTCTACTCATGAGATCGATAGTGAAAGTATCTTGTCACAAAAGAATGATGACATCTCAAGACGACTGTATCCACTTCTTAGCAAGAAAGAAATGTTCAAGAGAAATATGTGCTTACCGAGTATTGAACCATAAAAGAATGAGTTTCGTAAACATCACGGTATACTCCAGAGCAACACTCAAAGCATCCGTCAGGTCCGATAGATCTTCACTTCCTGAAGTGAAGTATGAGGTGCCAGTATTGGCAAGTCTGTACTATGGTGGTAGTCAATATCCAAATACACCGACAGAACAACGCGCACGATGCATCCAGCCACATGCCAACGTATCGAAAACCAAGTTCCATCGAGAGAGAGAAGTCGCTTACGGACTGCTTTATTTTCTCCCGTTGTGCCATTTTACAATTTGTATCGAGATACTTCTATCAGTTGGTTTTTTTCGTGAAGTGTTACTGCGATTGAATTTTGAAATTTTTGCAAATGAGCTGACAATACGACAATAAAGGCTCAAAAATGCACTCGACGTGTCAGTGACTTCAACGTCGCGAAGCCACGAATTATTATAGCGTCAACAGCGTTTGTAGAGGCTTTGATTGCCTCTAAAACGCCTCTAAAAAACTGTGTAGTAGCAAGTTGATCACGCAAGCAATCGACGACCAAACGCAGCCATAACCACCGGTCAATTGCCGACGTCTGAGACCGGGAATTATGGTGCACCACACGAAGCGCTGAGAATTAAAGTTGCAGCAATCGAACGGTGATTATACGATCGAGGAGTTGCACGACCGTGGTCGTACCCACTGCAGTCTTACCGTTGTCTCAATTTATCGCAAAAATCTCAATGACGGAACAAATTAACTACATGAAAAATGCAGAGGAGACGACTTCTCTACATACAAATTGCACTAGCGCCAAGTGTGAGAATAGTAACTGCGGTATTTTGAAGAAATGCAAGTATATGATGGAAAAAACGGAGCATGCGCTAGCGGGTTTCTCCCGGTTCTCGCGATGTGATTGTAACGGATGACATTTCTTACGAAGGTACAGAAATATCGCGCACTACTTGCACGTGAAAGTGCTGTGTACATATTTTAATTTTAATATTTAGACATTTGTTTATATGCGTTGTGTGTACACAAGCAACAAATTTGTTTTCAATCGAAACACCAAAACGCCGATTGTTGTTATCGAGATATTTGAATATTGTGGCTACGTTTCAATATTTACCGCCAGCACTGAAAATCTAGAGTTCACGTATTATATAGATTTTTAGCACTGGCAGTG
>NW_014562366.1:0-485 GCF_001313825.1 Dinoponera quadriceps
ATCACTTGTTTACCATCAGCGCGCAGCGCCGCAGCGGAGGCGAACGTAATCGATTAGAGTTTACTAGTACTTCACATTCAGTTACGATAATGAGGCATAGATACTTCGTTTCCTTATAAAATTTCGAATAAATTAGTGGATGAAAATGTTGGAAACTCGAAATAGGAAATAACAACGATCATTTAATTATTATCCGCGCGCGGCGACGCAGGGGAGGCTATCGTAAAAGATCAGAGATTAATGGTACTTCCCAATCAGTTACGACAATGAGGCATAGATATTTCGATTCCTTATAAAATTTCGAATAAACTAGTGAAGAAGAATGATGGAACCTCTCAAGAAGTTAATAACAACGATCATTTGTTTACCATCCGCGCGCAGCGCCGTAGCGGAGGCGATCGTAAACGATTAGATATTACTGGTACTTCCCAATCAGTTACAACAATGAGGCTTAGATATTTCGATTCCTTATTAAATTTCGAATA
>NW_014562367.1:0-489 GCF_001313825.1 Dinoponera quadriceps
ACTTTCTAAATTGGATTTAAAATCTTCTTCCTCCGAGGAATGGTCATTCCTCCAGTTCATTATATCCATTCAGTTCATTATATAATGATTCGTTATCGTTGCATGCCTCATCTGAAGAGCTCGAAACTATTCTAAATCTTCGCATCTTCTTTGTGGTT
The DNA here is from genome assembly GCF_001313825.1 of Dinoponera quadriceps. Classification (NCBI taxonomy): domain Eukaryota; kingdom Metazoa; phylum Arthropoda; class Insecta; order Hymenoptera; family Formicidae; genus Dinoponera; species Dinoponera quadriceps. The sequence continues at coordinate 159 of NW_014562367.1, forward strand.
ATAATAATAGATTCTTCAGACGAACCACTTTCCTCCAGATCCATTTTATCTATCATTTATATGGGCAAAAATTCAAAAAAAATTCTAACCGCCTCTGTAGAAGAAAAGATAATTTTACCTACCTTTACACTTGATGCAAGAAATGTGCGCTCAAAAAAACACTATGTCAGAACTGTTCCAATTTCGCATGTAGCGCGTTAGAAGCCTCGAACTGTTATGATTTCGCAATAAGCGTGTTCAAACTCGCAACGATATTGCCCCGCCCCACGAAGCGTAACGCGATAAGACAGTCCCGCCCCACGCGGAGAAACGTAGATTTTCGCCCCGGCGT
>NW_014562368.1:0-487 GCF_001313825.1 Dinoponera quadriceps
GCACGCTCGCCCTCTGGGTCGAGCTTCTCTCAACAAGCAATGTTGAGAAACCGCCCTAAGGCGAGTGCGTAGGTGGCGTGGTGTCCCCTCTGATTTGTCGAGCCTGCTGATTGGCCCTACTACTTGGTCGAGTTTAATTTGCTAGATGATGATTTCGGTAAAAGATTTGGCGAATTTCTAGTCTGTAGTTATATGTCAGACATGACAATAGTGAACAGAAGCTAACTGAAGAGTGTGAATAAAATATTATGCTTTATTGTGTTATTTCGATGCTGCAGCCGCGACAAATTCAATCGGAAAGCGTTTCTTTCGTTCCTACAGTAGAAAAGGTGAACTAATGCAAATTCAATTTCCGGCTAGAATATTTTCGATTAAATACGATAGTTCAACGAGAAAACGTAAAAGAAATCAATCTGCGAGCAAAACTTGAAAGTTTGCGTATAATAGGCGAAGTAACCTGAATGACAATTGAATCTGGCGTTTATTT
>NW_014562369.1:0-948 GCF_001313825.1 Dinoponera quadriceps
CCTATACTGTTCAATCGATTCTTTCTATAGAAGGAAAATTGATATCACTGATGCTGATCTGTCTTTAGAAAGTTAATGGTCAATTTATCGCGACAAAACAACTTCCCAATTACGAGAACCTTGTAATTCGGTGTCCTAAATTTAGCAAACTAGACAAGAGGCTCGTAAAAGATTTTTCTCGAAATGTTTTTAAACACATCGTTGAACAAAATCCAGAAAGAAGCAGTTCTGATTATAGATTCGTGAGGCGCTCAAAAGTCAAACGAACTATATCAAGATAATAATGTGATTGTTTCATTAAAAATTTGCCGAAAGCTTCAACAGGTTTTATGTAAACACTTTATCTATTTTATTTTCATCAATGGAAAGATTTCATCAAGCGTTTTACGGAACATGCTTTTCTTATAAGAAATCAAACATTTTCGCACATACGTGAAAATAAATTTAAAATGCACCACTTGATTTTAAACCAACTTTAATCTTCAGTATATCAATCGATATTTAGATGCATGGTTGTTTGGAGTGCAACTCGGTAGAGTTGCAGAAGCTGGTTCTCCCATTTTTCTAAGACTCAAAAACCGAATTGATAACGTTGTTATCGGTGTAAGAGATAACTGGAATGAATCTCCGTTCGGTAGATGGATAGATTACTCAGACTTCTTACGTTTAACGTAACTTTATTTCATAATAAAAATTAATGATAAAAGACGATAGTCGACAATTTCCCTCAAAATACTCACAACGGTCGACAGGTTTTCAAAAGCCCTAATACTCTAATGCTCCTGAAAAAGTATACAATGCGTTCTCGACAATAAAAGTCCGTTCCTTTTATATCGAGTCACGCATGAAAACGGTGACAAAAAACTGAACACGTATTTAGCTTAAGACAAGAAAAACGGAAGCAAAACATACATGATCGGCAGCGCGAAAACGACAAAAATAGTGTTG
>NW_014562370.1:0-4779 GCF_001313825.1 Dinoponera quadriceps
CCATTCGATTTTTACTAATGATTTTGGCATGAGACGGGTCGCCGCGAAACGACGATGCTCACACATCGCACATGCTTGTGCGTGAATTTTTGGCCAAAAACAACACACTAATGATGCCGCAGCCATCGTATTCCCCAGACCTGGCCCCCTGTGACTTTTTCTTGTTCCCGAAACTGAAGAGGCACATGAAAGGACGATGCNGAGGAGATAAAGACGGCATCGAAGGAAGAGCTGAATAAGATCACAAAAAATGATTTTTTGAAGTGCTTCGAGGATTGGAAAAAACATTGGCACAAGTGTATAATATCTGATGGGGATTACTTTGAAGGAGACAAAATAGATATTCATGAATAAATAAATAATTTTTGAAAAAACACAAAATTCGCGATTCTTTTTGAACAGACCTCGTAATGCTAATGCTGACGGTATTGTAATTTTCAAACCTTACTTAACTCGAATCAAACTACCTTAACTCGAAAAATACTAAATGAAAAAATACTTTGTTATAGTGTTTTGAAAAGGTGCCAAGAAATCTGTAATAATATGCAATAAAATCTAGGGGGTTCCATTAAAAAAATTCAAGGTGACCTTGTTCTAACCTTGGGTGGCGTCGTCAAAGTCAGATCGAGGCTATATCGATTTTTTTAATGAAACCCCCTATTTTTGACTCCATAATCTATTAGCTAGAGTCAAGAGCGTTTCAAAATACTACAATAAAGTTCATTTTCATTAAATACTTTTCGAGTATGAGGCTTGAATGTTAGAGTATTGTCGGCATTAGCGTTATCTAAGATGTACCACACGGAGGTTGCCCGGTTAGATTTACACCTCTTTTGTGTGTGTGTGTGTGTGTCGCAGCAAAAATAAGAACCCCACGGTTCATCACTCCCGTAGTATTTAATGACTCCCTCTCTTCTGTGTCTTGGGTAGTGCTAACACTGACGGTACTCTAACGTTCAAGCCTCATAACTCGAAAGGTACTTAATAAAAATTAACTTTGTTGTAGTGTTTTTAAAAGCTCTTGACACCTATTGACCAGCTATTAGATTCTAGAATCAAAAATAGGGTATTCCATTAACACTTTGCGGTCCGTCAACGCCATGGTGCTGTCGCGCTCATTTCGACGTTGCGGTCCGTCGACGGCACTGTGCCGTGACGATCTGACAACATTGGTTTTATCTATAAATCGAAACAAATGCAGTTTTAAGCAACTGGCAACATGCAAAACAGATGAATAGCGATTCGTAGCTATGTCAAAACAAGTGACGATCGCTCCAATTGTTAGGATGGTTCTTTCAGAACTAGTCTTTCGATTCAAATCGATCGACAGATCTTACCAGTGTAAACGCTATTATGAGCTGAGGAAAAGCAAAAAATGTTATCTAACACAGAGTTTTCTTCAAATAAAGAAATTCAAGATATAGAAGGTAAATACGACTCTTACAATCAGTCATTGGTTTATTATTAATCAATCGTACACGTGTTCTTTAATTATATTTGTTTATTTATCTACTGTTTGGTTTCGTATTATGCCGTATTTTATATCACTGATATCGCCGATATTCCGTCGACGTGTCTTGAGACGAGTTTCGTCAGAATCATCATACGAGAATATTAATTTATATCTGCGGAGAAAAAAACAATGTTTGCAAGCATGTAAACGAGAAGAGAAGTATGTTTTCTATTCTTATATTTGTTACGTCCTGGAAGAGGACGAACGCAACAAAATTGTTTACTCGCGCACTGGCGAGTCCTAAACGTACTGGTAGGTCTGCAGATCAGGTCAAGGTCCGGAGAGGCCCATTTACTCCGATCACAGAACGTACGTTAGGTGATCTTTTATTTAGGTCAAAGAACTTAATCTCTTTACCTGGGATAGGACCATATGAGTGTGTTGAGAGGGGAATTTAGATTTAGGTAATTGAAAGGAGATGAATAAATAGTTTTAACGACTTGGTTAATTTAGGGCATTTTGAATAAAACAGTTTATTAATTGTACTAATAACATAATTTGGTTCTCGGATGGATTAATAATAGTGGTAAATTGATAAGAAAAGTCATTGTAAAAGATACAACATTTAAAAGATGAAAGAGTTAGCTAAAGTTAAACAATGAAATATGTGGGTTAACATTAAACAAATTTTTATAAATCAGCATTACTGGAATAACGAAAATACAAGATGAAGATTAAAGTGAAATTAAGCAAAAGATAATTCGTGTAACTTAATTTAATACAATCGGATATAACGCAACTAGAATGTTTAACATATCGGTATAGCGAGGAAAACATCGTTATATAATACAAAGAAAACAATAATCACGCAGTGTTAGTGTGTGTTTTGAGAGATGAAGTGGGATTGGAAATTGGATTGAAATGATTAAAAGTCATGTTTAACCCCTTAACGCACAGTTTTTTTTTTAAACCGGCCAAAAAAAATCAATTTTTTTTTATGTAAAAAAACTTTTTTCTTTGCTTTCACATTGTTATTTTCAATTCTCGATTATATTTGAGTGTGAAAAATTATAGCAGCATAAAATACAACGCCGCTCGAATTATCTCGAGTGTGCACAGTTTGGCCTGTTTAGCGCGCTCGAATTAACTCGAGCGTACAAGTTAAAGGGTTAAATTTGAAAAGGAGACTTACGATTTAGATGAATCAATAGACTGACGAGGACGAATGAAGACGAAGACGAAGGCTGGACTAGACTATGGCTGTGGACTGCTGAAGACTGAACTAAGACTGACTAACTAAGAACTGACACTAAGAACTGCAACTGTGACTGCGACTAATTGTAACTGTAACTCTAATTGTGACTACGACTAATTGTAACTGTAACTCTAATTGTAACTATACTTGAACTGCACTGGACTTGAACTGGACTGGACTGCGCTTGAACTAAACTGAACTGGACTGGACTGCAACTGGAACTGCAATTGTAACTGCGACTGTGACTGTCATTGACTGCAAAAGAACTACTATTGTAACTGCGACTGTGACTGTCACTGACTGCAAAAGAACTACTATAGTAACTGCGACTGTGACTGTCACTGACTGCAAAAGAACTACTATTGTAACTGCGATTGTGACTGTCACTGACTGCAAAATAACTACTATTGTAACTGCGACTGTGACTGTCACTGACTGCAAAAGAACTACTATTGTAACTGCGCTCGCGGCAAAAAGGGTAAGGCTTATATAAGAAGCATTTCAGGAGGTGGTGGATGACGTCCACTAATGAGAGGAGGTTGCGTGGAAGACGGTTACTCTGGAAAATTACTAATATTGACATAAATAATCTTAAGAACCTAGTCGCATAGAAGGGCCTTTCTTCTACCGACTGTATACAAAGGTGGATAGATCGCAGCCCCATCGGGAGTCTTATGACATATGTGGGCGGCGTGTACTCGTATCTTTTCATAAACCGCTTGATCAAATCTGTTTGTTTTACAATCATAAGAGAAGGAATTCGTTGCTATCTAGGTACCCAGTATGGACGCATACGTGCCTAACGTAGGGGCGGCAAAATAACTTAGTTATATAAAAAAAGGAATCTATCGTCCCCGGGGTACCCAGGATGTAAATAAACTACAAACGCATTGGGAACCATACGGCACGTTTAGCGGCTGCCAATGTAATCTTATCTTTGTTACAGTAACGCTTGCCCGAAGTCCGTCTGTTTCCCAATCATATAATTAATAAAAGAAATTCGTAATTTCCGAGACACCTAGGACGTAACATATTAATCCTCTTGATATAATTTATGCGCTTAAAAAGTCGATTATATCTATGTTTGACTTTTTTCCAGCTCAAAATAGACCATGATATTGATGGTCTCAGAAAATAAAGCTCTCACAGAAAAGTCAATTTTTATGATGTTTAATAATAGAGAAAAGAATGAACTTTACGATAAAATTTGTTTGAATACGCGAGGTTCAATAGTTTTTCAGATATCAATTTGTATAAGAAGAAAATCAACCAAATAAGCGCGGCTACTTGCGTATTATGCCTTCGAGAAGTTCGAACACATTAGTCAAGCATCTTCGGGTGGGCCGCGGACCGCAGTGTTAAAAAAAATCGATGTGATCTTAACCTAACCTTAGCAACACTATTCAAGGTCAGATAATCAGACTGATCAGATGAATAAATAGATCATTTTAAACTCTATAACTTTTGTTTGAAGCATTTTTCTATAAAACTTATATTCTCCGAGTTATTTAGGAATACCGACCTTTTTTCCCTACTCTGTTCATGTATAGAAATGGTTGTCACATACATTTATGTAAAACAATTACAGTAAACAGGCTAAGACCTAAAGTATTAAAAATCAGAAAATGACAATTTCATATAATCAATTATATAGCGTTATGAAGATTAAAAAGAATCAAATGACCCCTCGTGGTACTTCAAGTGTTAACGTTCTCCCTGCCATCAAGAAATCTTACAACAACTTGAAAACATTTTTCGATTCGTGGCTTCACTGCCATAAACAGTTGAAATCATTTCAAACGTTTTAATAACTGTTTTGTCCAATTTAAAATAACATTTAATGTTTGTGCATGTTGTTCCATCGTGCTTTTTAGATTAATGTATAAAAAGTACTGTCACACTTTATGTCATAACTCATGAACTAGACACGCACTCTTGAAATTTTTGATAGCGATAGCAGAGAGAAACCTGAAAACGGCCACGCCAGCATTTATTTATTTGATATCATTTTTCTCCTTCTTGTTAAATAACCGAGAAATATAAGTTCCTATTAGCCAGTTATCCCGTGCTA
>NW_014562371.1:0-2820 GCF_001313825.1 Dinoponera quadriceps
GTTTTCTGATGTAGAATCGAAAGAAACGCTCGCCCGCTGAAATCCCCGACGCTGCCGCATGGAATAACGTAATAAAGATGAATATATCAATCACACTCGCCAGTTTGCTTCCGTTCACGACTTAACGTAAAGAAACGAAAGATTCCCTCGACATTCACGTCACTTTGCCTATTACACGCAAACTCGCAAGTTTCGCCCGAAGATTGATTTCTTTTACCTTTTCTCGTGGAACTAGCGTATTTGGTTGAAAAGATTCAAGCGGGAACGAGAATTCCCATCAGTTCACATTTTCTGATGTAGAATCGAAAGAAACGCTCGCCCGCTTAAATCCTCGACGCTGCCGCATGGAAATAACGTAATCAACACAATATTTCAATCGCACTCGCCAGTTTGCATCCGTTCACGATTTAACGCAAAGGAACGCCAGATTCACTCGACATTCACGTTACATCGACTATTACACGCAAACTCGCAAGTTTCGAAAAAAGTTGATTTCTTTTATCTTTTCTCGTGGAACTAGCGTATTTGGTAGAAAAGATTCACGCGGAAACGAAAATTCCCATCAGTTCACGTTTTCTGATGTAGAATCGAAAGAAACGCCCGCCCGCTGAAGTCCCCGAGGCTGCCGCATGGAAATAACGTAATCAAGCTCAATATTTCAATCACATTCGCCAATTTGCATCCGTTCACGTTTTAACGCAAAGGAACGCCAGATTCACTCGTCATTCACGTTACTTCGACTATTACATGCAAACTCGCAAGTTTCGAAAGAAGTTGATTTCTTTTACCTTTTCTCGTGGAACTAGCGTATATGGTAGAAAAGATTCAAGCGAAAACGAGAATTCCCATCAGTTCACGTTTCCTGATGTAGAATCGAAAGAAACGTTGGCCCGCTGAAATCCTCGATGCTGCCGCATGGAAATAACGTTATAAAGCTGAATATTCCAATCACACTCGCCAGTTTACATCCGTTCACGATTTAACGCAAAGGAACGCCATATTCACTCGACATCCACGTTACTTCGCCTCTTACACGCAAACTCGCAAGTTTTACCCGAAGATAGATTTCTTTTACCGTTTCTCGTGGAACTAGCGTATTTGGTCGTAGAGATACAAGCGGAAACGAGAATTCCCATCAGTTAACGTTTTCTGATGTAGAATCAAAAGAAACGCTCGCCAGCTGAAATCCTCGACGCTGCCGCATGGAAATAACGTAATAAAGCTGAATATTTCAAACACACTCGCCAGTTTACATCCGTTCACGATTTAACGTATAGAGACAAAAGATTCTCTCGACATTCATGTTACTTCGCCTATTACACGCAAACTCGCAAGATTCGCTCGAAGTTTGATTTCATGTACCTTTTCTGGTGGAACTAGCGTATTTGGTAGAATAGATTCAAACCGAAACGAGAATTTTGCATCAGTCCACTTTTTCTGTTTTAGAATCAAAAGAAACGCTCGCCGCTAGAAATCCTCTAGGCTGCCGCATGGAAACAACGTAATAAAGCTGAATATTTCAATCACACTCGCCAGTTTGCATCCATTCACGATTTAACGTAAAGAAACGCCAGATTCACTCGGCACTCACGTTACTTCGCCTCTTACACGCAAACTCGCAAGTTTTACCCGAAGATAGATTTCTTTTACCGTTTCTCGTGGAACTAGCGTATTTGGTCGTAGAGATACAAGCGGAAACGAGAATTCCCATCAGTTAACGTTTTCTGATGTAGAATCAAAAGAAACGCTCGCCAGCTGAAATCCTCGACGCTGCCGCATGGAAATAACGTAATAAAGCTGAATATTTCAAACACACTCGCCAGTTTACATCCGTTCACGATTTAACGTATAGAGACAAAAGATTCTCTCGACATTCATGTTACTTCGCCTATTACACGCAAACTCGCAAGATTCGCTCGAAGTTTGATTTCATGTACCTTTTCTGGTGGAACTAGCGTATTTGGTAGAATAGATTCAAACCGAAACGAGAATTTTGCATCAGTCCACTTTTTCTGTTTTAGAATCAAAAGAAACGCTCGCCGCTAGAAATCCTCTAGGCTGCCGCATGGAAATAACGTAATAAAGCTGAATATTTCAATCACACTCGCCTATTTGCATCCGTTCACGATTTAACGTAAAGAAACGCAAGATTCGCTCGACATTCACGTTACTTCGCCTCTTACACGCAAACTCGCAAGTGTCGCCTGAAGATTGATTTCCTTTATCTTTTCTCGTGGAATTAGGGTATTAGGTCGAAAAGATTCAACCGGAAACTAGAATTCCCATCAGTTCACGTTTTCTGATGTAGAATCGAAAGAAACGCTCGCCCGTTGAAATCCTCGAGGCTGCCGCATGGAAATAACGTAAAAAAGCTCAATATTTCAATCACACTTTTAAGTTTGAATCTTTTCACGATTTAACGTAAAGAAACGCAAGATTCACTCTACATACACGATACTTCGCCTATTACACGCATACTTGCAGGTTTCGCAAGCAGATAGATATCTTTAACCTTTTCTCGTGAAACTCGCGTATTTGGTCGAAAATATTCAATCCGAAACGTGAATTTGCTCTAATTCACGTTTTCTGATGTAGAATCGAAATTAACGCTTGCCACTAGATATCATAGTGGCTACCGCATGGAAATAAGGTAATAAAACAGAACATTTCAATCACACAATTTAGTTTGCATCCGTTCACGATTTAACGTAAAGAAACGCAAGATTCTCTCTACATTCACGTTACTTCGCCTATTACACGCAAAGTTGAATTTTCGCTCGCAGATTGATTTCTTGTACCTTTTCTCGTGGAACTTTAGTA
>NW_014562372.1:0-696 GCF_001313825.1 Dinoponera quadriceps
AGAATCGAAATAAACTCACGCCGCTTGAAATCCTCGAGGCTGCCGCATGAAAATAGCGCAATAAACCTGAATATTACAATCACACTCGCCAGTTTGCATCCGTTCACGATTTAACGTAAAAAACGCAAGATTCACGCGACATTTAAGTTATTTCGCCTATTGCACGTAACTTGCAAGTTTCGCTCGCAGATTGATTTCTTTTACCATTTCTCGAGGAAGTAGAGTATTTGGTCCAAAAGTTTCCAGCCGAAATATGAATTTGCAATATTTCACGTTTTCTGATGTAGAATCGAAATAAACTCACGCCGCTTGAAATCCTCGAGGCTGCCGCATGGAAATAACGTAATAAACATGAATATTGCAATCGCACTCGCCAGTTTGCATCCGTTCACGATTTAATGTAGAGAAACGCAAGATTCACTCGACATTTAAGTTATTTCGCCTATTCCACGCAACTTGCAAGTTTCGCTCGCAGATTGATTTCCTTTACCATTTCTCGAGGAAGTAGAGTATTTGGTCCAAAAGTTTCCAGACGAAATATGAATTTGCAATATTTCACGTTTTTTGATGTAGTATCGAAATAAACTCACGCCGCTTGAAATCCTCGAGGCTGCGTCATGGAAATAGCGTAATAAACCTGAATAATGCAATCACACTCGCCAGGTTGCATCCGTTCACGATTTAACGTAAAGAAAC
>NW_014562373.1:0-239 GCF_001313825.1 Dinoponera quadriceps
TGCTCTTTCGAATGGTGATAGTTAGAAAAAAAAAATTTTTTTAAGCATGAAAAAATCGAAATTTAAAAAAAAACGTGTTTTTTCGATCCGTTATCTTGTTAAAAACCAATTTTCGACCTCTGTACATTTTTTATACTTCTCAAACTGGTTTAGATGGTGGAATAATGGTCTAAAATTTGATTTGGTATTGTAAGATGTGCCTTGAAAATTTTTTGGTGAAGCAAAATTGCGGCCTAAGT
>NW_014562374.1:0-1848 GCF_001313825.1 Dinoponera quadriceps
AAGTTTCACTTGGCCACTCTGGTCCGTAGCCTTTGCGAAATCCTTGTAACAAGTGACAACCCTTGTCCCTTGTCGGTTATTTTTGCAACCGAAACTTAATTGGTTCGCAAATCCGGCACGAACAACGTGTTGTTAAGCTTGACCTGCCTTGTTGATTTAGCATGTGCCAGAAATACTTTTACTGTGCCTCTGCCCTTAACATCTGTGGACGCTTGACTGGCCAGCTTCAATTTTCCACTCGTCGACGCTTCCAAGCACTCAAAACTATCTTCGTCTCCGCATAAGTGCGATGTACATCCGCTATCTAATATCCACGGACGCGACAATGATTCGGATGCCTGTAGAGATATACCGGGTTCGGGAGTGACAAAGTAGCACACAGCGTATGAGTCATCGACGACACGGGCAGACTGCTTTACTCTTCCACGTGGTTGCTGCACTTTCTTCTCAGGGCACTCCGGTGACTTGTGTCTAGAAACTCCACATGTGTAACAGCCGTACCATTGGCCGATGCTGTGACTTCGTCTCATTATTGACTATATTGACTTATTTTTGCGTCTTCGGGAATGCCTCTTGTTGTTACCGCCGTTATGTTTTGTTGCGAGAGCGCTTGCAGCTTCGATAACGTCCGCCTGACGCCGAACTTCGCTTTCCTCTAAGATTTTTACTTTCAAAGCGTCGGGGGAGGGAAGCTCGTGACGCGACTCTATCGCAACTCTGAAATTATCATAACTGGCAGGCAAACTATACAATAACATTATAGACAATAAGTCACCATTTATCTCAACCTTCATGGCACTTAATTTGTCAACAGCATCAAAGAATTGCGTCATGTGTACTCGCACATCACCTTCTTCTTGCAAGCGTTGTAGCATGAGTTGCTTCAGGAGTNACTTTCCTCGCGGGACCCTTTGACGCGTATATTAACTCTAGCTTAAGCCATACCTGGCGGGCAGTCTCACAGCCTCGTATATGTTGTAGCTCAGACGGATGAATTGACAAAATAAGGTCAGACCTTGCCTTCTTATTATTTCTTCTAAACGTAGCACGAGCTGTTTCTGTAGCAATAACGATGGCCGAATCACGTATTTCCACCGGTCGTTCTTTATAAGCAAAGCATCGACCTAAATCTTCCATGTATCGTAGTTCTCTTTCGTTAGGACTTCAATGCGCTTTGTTACACTTACATTCGTTGCCATTGTACCCGATTTAATCGTCTATAGAGATAGTACTTGAATATCAAAGTCTTTGTATCAGTCTTATGCTGACAAAAGCGCGTGGCACACAACCACAATAATCGCGCTAGAATCTCGTCTAATATTTGGGCGGCCTGGGACCATAACCTGTTGAAATTATTTGAGAACGTAACATTTTATTTGTATAAGAAAAGAATAGAGTGAGTTACAAGGACGGATGGCTTAATATATTAATGAGATTATTTGATCCGGATGAGTTCTAAAGAAAAACGTGTTTCGATGGCTACGTGAGATATGTGAAAGAGTGTGAAAATTCGTGATGGGTATCGATATTCGATACATTATCGAATATCGATCGGGATAGGCACACGCAGTCCATTAATTTAGCAGACAATATAAGAGCACGCATTGTGCCTAGAGACTCAATGTTTAATTCCAACAGTTAGGTTAACGGGTTTTCGGAAAATTGATATTTGTGACATCGGTCGGGCAGGCAGGGTATGCATTATTAGAGTGTGAAAAGAGAAGTGGTAGCTTTCTGCTCCTCCGTTTTTGTTCTCCCGCCCGTATCTCGTAAAATATTGTTGAGGTAAGGTGGGTGTCTGAGGGGACGTTGCTGCCCCTGGAAAGCGAAATCAGTCGCACTCACCCC
>NW_014562375.1:0-738 GCF_001313825.1 Dinoponera quadriceps
CGTGTACGTATATTCGAAGTCGTTGATGCAGCCCAAATATCAGTATTTGGAAAATCTCTTGACGTCGATAGATGAAATTGGTTATTTTACATTCTTCAATAATTCCGACGTTATTCCAGCAATTGAGGCGCACACGAATTCAATCTTTTTATTCGATGACGTGGCATGCGATAAGCAAGATACGATAAGAGAATACTTTTTAATGGGACGACATTCGAATGTCGACTGTTTCTATCTCTGTCAGTCATAAGCATCTTATAGGCGACAATGCGAACATTCTGATCTTGTTTAAACAAGATAGCACCAATTTAAAACATGTATACAACGATCACGTCAACACTGACATGTCGTACGATGATTTCTGTACATTGTGTCACAAGTGTTGGCAGCGCAAGTACGGGTTCATGGTAATAGACAAAGATAGCTCGCTCACTAATGGACGATATCGAAACGGATTTAACGAATACGCGATACCGTGAGATGAATAGTCGTTGCCGAAACGTCAACGGTGAAACGCCTCCGACGTTTTTCCAAAATGCCTCCGACGTTTTTTTTTCCAAAACAACAATATAACGACAATCAACAGCGGGAAAGAAATTCAGGATCGTGAAAAAATAGCGAAAAAGATCGCAAAAACTAGCGACTCGATTCGTAAGAAATATCACGCTCTGAAAACCAGTAGAATGGAGGAAGATATCGCAATGGAAAAACGTTTCAAACCTATTATCGAGCCTCTAC
>NW_014562376.1:0-921 GCF_001313825.1 Dinoponera quadriceps
ATTAGAGGAGTTAGTGATATCGCGCTGGGGCACACCGAGGATCCTCTTAGCCGACAACGGTACCGAATTTATTAATAAAACTATAAAGGAATTTGCGAGGGAAAACGGAATCGAACACGCGACCGTTCCCCCTTACCATCCTCAGGCCAACCCGGTGGAACGGGTGAATAGAATACTGAAGACCATGATCGTGGCGTATCTCGATCGAGATCATCGGGACTGGGACGACCATTTGACCGATTTCCAGTTCGCATATAATACCGCCCACCATTCCTCGATCGGGACTTCCCCGGCATTCTTAAACCTCGGTCGGGAATTAGAGCCCGCGAATTTGCTCCGTCGACGCCGGGAAAGTACGCCGGGGGTCGAGGCGGGCGATCCGGCCCAGTGGTCGGACCGCCAGAGAAAATTGAGTCCGCTGCTTGCCTGGGTTAGAGATAACCTGGAGCAGGCTTACCAGAAACAGTCCGACGCGTATAATTTGCGNATATAATTTGCGAAGACGACAGCCGCAATATAAATGACTTGGTGTTAAAGCGACAGCGTGTGTTATCGTCGGCCATTCAGCACGTCGCCGCTAAATTGGTGTCTAAATTTCACGGTCCCTTTAAAATCGTGAAAATGTTATCGGCGACGGTGGGTGAGTTGGCCGACCTTGGGGGAACCGGTGTCGGGAAGGTGCACGTACAGGACGTGAAGCCTTACGTTCCGCCCGACTAATTTGATTTAAGGAACGCCGCCAGGATGTCGGAGACAAAAAGGAAGTGGGATGCTTTCCGCCTCCGCCGACGCCCGCTCTTTCAAAAGATTCAGCGGGAGGATCCGGGATTCTGGGCGGAGGTGGAGGAAATCTGGAGGACCCACCTCCGGGAGACGATCACTACGCGAGGCGCAGTGGTCCGGGAGTTCCCGGAGACCCGA
>NW_014562376.1:1113-1508 GCF_001313825.1 Dinoponera quadriceps
ACCGGCTGTCGGCGGGGAGGTCCCGGCTCCCGGCGATTCACGGCCCCGTCGGAGGACGGAAGGGCCGACCTCAACAGCTTCGCCACGTCGTCCGCGGGGATGTTGGAATTGTTGGAGCCGGCGTCACAACTACGCCGAGTGTCCACATCCCCGCGAGACCGACTTTTGTTATCGCTGCGTGGAGCCGGAGACCACCGTAAAGGACTGCCCGCGCTGTCGGAGGGAGTGGCGAGACCAAGGGCCCTATGTACCTGAAAAGGGGCACGTCCGTCGGGGGTCACGTTGACCGGGAAGGGGTCGCCGAGGGTTTTTTTCTTTTTTTTCTCTTCTTCTTTTTCTTTTTTTACTTGCGGGTGCGATTAAGGTGATCGCGGGAAAGTACAGTTTTTTTTTGT
>NW_014562377.1:0-604 GCF_001313825.1 Dinoponera quadriceps
CAATATTTGTTTAATGCGTGCGGATCAGCATATTAGAATAGGCGCTGTTGCGAGTCCGAAACGTCACGGTAATGTGGGGTTGCCCGGTACAGCGCAGTAGAGCGGGAGAAGGTGGTGAGGCGCGATGGTTAATAAAGTGTTTCTTCGATTGATAAAAACTGAACTTGTCTTTATTACTTGATTGCCCGATACAATTTTACGTATACGTCCGACAGCGTGTCGGTGCTCGAGAGTTGAGAGTTAGAGTCACGCCCGCGCCGGTCTTACATCCCCTTTTATCCTCTTTCTAAGTCTTAATCAGGGGGGACGATTTGGATGTGTCAGCGCCACGTGAATGTGGACGTTGACCATCCTGATTTTGATATTTCTTTTGCCAGAATGCGAGGTTGCATTTCCGCAAAGNCAAAACGACGTTCGGTAATTCGAGCCGTGGCCTTCGTTCACCGTCATCGATATGTCTTATGAATGCATGGTTGCATTTCCGCAAAGCGACGTTCGGTAATTCGAATCGTGGCCTTCATTTATGATCCGACCGTGCAACCTCCACCTTGGGTAATATATATATATATAATATATATAATATATATATATATAATATATATAT
>NW_014562378.1:0-1227 GCF_001313825.1 Dinoponera quadriceps
GCGATGGGACTTAGTCTCAGGAGCGAGCGCGTCGCCGGAGGTAACATCGGGCAAGTGCGGAAAGCATCAACCAGGGTCGACGGGGAACTTCCGGGCGAATATCACGGGGGGATTCGGCCGAGACGCTGGCAATGCACGGTTAAGAACACGGTGGCATATGGACCTAATTGTGCGCGCGGGGTAGCCGGAGGGACTTATGGTTGGAACAAAGCGACGCTGCACAAATACATGCGGGCCGGAAGTAACGTCGTCCCAGTTTTCGCGTTTTTGCGGCCGAACCGCGGGCCGCAGCGGGGCGGCGCTGCACGCGGATGTTTCCCCGGGNNNTCCCCGTGTGTTCCCCGTCGACCCACGTGCTCGGTTGTCCGGGTCGTCAAGACGCCCCTCGCGGCCGGAGGTAACGTCGTCGGGAGCGAGACGCCGCGTTCGGACTTAGTCTCTGAGCGACTCGGCGGCCGCCGGAGGTGACGTCGTGCCGGTTTTCGCGTTTTTGCGGCCGAACCGCGGGCCGCATCGGAGCGGCCCTCGACGGAGAAGTTTCCCCGGAGGTTCCCCGTCGACCCGCGTGGTCGGTTGTCCGGGTCGTCAGGAAACACCTCGGCCAGAGGTAACGTCGTTGAAAGCAACACGCCGCGTTCGGACTTAGTCTCTGTGCGACTCATCGCCCGCCGGAGGTAACGTCTTTCGTATTTTCGCGTTTCCGCAGCGGAACCGCTGGCCGCGGCGAAACTTCACTCTCCGGGGAAGTTTCGCCTGATTTTCTCCGTCGACTCACGTGGTCGGTGGTCCGGGTCGTAAGGAAGCCCCTCGGCCTTAAGTAACGTCTTCGAAAGCAACACGCCGCATTCGGACTTAGTCTCTGAGCGACTCAGCGCCCGCCAGAGTTAACGTCGTCCGTGTTTTCGCGATTCCGCGGAGGAATCGCAGGCCGCAGAGCGGCGGGGCTCGACGGGGATGTTTTCCCGGAGGGTCCCCGTCGACCCACATGTTCGGTTGTTCAGGTCGTCAGGAAACCACTCGGCCGGAGGTTACGTCGTCGAAAGCATCACCCCGCGTTCGGACTTAGTCTCTGAGCAACTCAGTGCCCGCCGGAGGTAACGTTGTCCGGGTTTTCGCATTTCCGCAGCGGAACCGCAGGCCGCTGCGTTGCGGGACTCGACGGAGATGTTTCAATGGAAGTTCTCCGTTGATCCACGTTGTCGGTTGTCGAGGTCGTCAGGAAACCCC
>NW_014562379.1:0-403 GCF_001313825.1 Dinoponera quadriceps
GCTGACCGCTCGCACTGACTGGTCTCCTCTCACACCGCTCCGGAAAGACATTCCCGCCACGAAAGGTTGACAAAGATAGGGCGGAAGAGGAGGGCGTCGCAGTTCAAACCCGACCACTACGTTACGCAAATGATCACTGGACACGGCAATTTCTAGAGGCGCCTCGCGGATCTGGAACTCGCAGACGGTGGGATGTGTGCTTGCGGGGACGGCAAAAATACTGCAGCGCATCACCTCCTCCATTGCCAGCTCTTCGAACAGCAGAGAGAGATTCTGTGGGAATTCGTTCCGGTCGGGGCCTGGGAATGACCGGCGGCTGCACCCTTCTTGGTGTCGTCTCCAGAGGCTTTCTCGGTTTTTGCCGACTCCTGCAAGGAGACCTTTTGGCTAAAAGGCGGCTGTT
>NW_014562380.1:0-323 GCF_001313825.1 Dinoponera quadriceps
GCTACGACCTTGTGTCAACAACAACCTCACCATTATAAAGCAACCAGGACAACACTGCAAGTAAATAGTTAATATAACTCACTCTGTTCATGCCATTGTATAATCCTTTTTCTTCCAAATCATCTTGCAAGAACAAGGATATGTCAACGCTCAATTTAGATTCGCAATCATCCTTACATCCTCTATTTAATGAATACCCTAGACTTTTTGCCAGCATCTGCGCTACGTACAGAGGATACTCCATTTCCGATACTCCCGATAATCCCGATACTCCCATTTGTGTTAAGTGTTTTATAAAAACCAAATTTCCTGTATCCTTAAAA
>NW_014562381.1:0-493 GCF_001313825.1 Dinoponera quadriceps
ACGAGGAAGCATTCACGAAGCAAACAATTATATGTCAAGGTAATGTATAAAAAACCCACGGGAAGCTTTTAATTGATTAATGCATTGCAAAGCAGCAAACAAACATTGAGAAAGCAATCTTCTAGATTACTCTGGACGATCCAGTAGACTATAATCTTCCAACTCACTGAAGACTTCTATGATCGCTTCATTTCTTACATACGAGGTCTGGCTATTAAATGACGAGACTGCGCGCGCAAAAGTCGTCCTAAAGGGGTAAGGGGGGAAATGAATGCAGCGTTGGATAGGTGGAAGTGTCTACTATTCCAGTACGAAAACTCGTTTTTGTCGCTGTAGTAGTATTTTTTCTATAGAGGTTAGAAACGAACGTATTTTCTTATCGTACCGATAACAATGTGTGACGAAAAACACGAGCAACGGATCAATGTGAAATTTCTCGTTAAATTAAAAAAAACTCCGACTGAGTGCTATAACTTGTTGAAAGAGGCCTATG
>NW_014562382.1:0-268 GCF_001313825.1 Dinoponera quadriceps
TCTCAAAACGCAGACCATGCGGGCTCTCCAACAAGCTTATGAGAACGTTTGTCTTACCACAATTCAAAAGACCGCATATGATTGCGCGTATAGTACTCGGTAACACGTCTCCATGTTTACGAATCTCTTTGTTTTCCCCCATTAATCGCGTTCTATCGTCAAAATTTTCCTCGCGTATCACTGTCGGCTGCTTCACGAACCGCATGTTTCCTCTGCAAGTTGCAAAGTTGATTTCGTTAACGAGTCGCCATGATAGAACTATTTATAG
>NW_014562382.1:289-652 GCF_001313825.1 Dinoponera quadriceps
CGGATGCTTGTAATATTCGAGACCTAACCTCCGAACAGTTGAAATACATACCGAAGGTTGTCCTATTGCGCGAATTTCCGAGACACATTGACGTTTTGAGGGACAAACTTCCCGAGCATATAAGAGCGGATTCGGAAGTGCAAAGTTATCGTCGCTGTGAAGAGCATTACAATCGCCCTTGGCAGCGAACCCACATCGACGGTCCAGCACCATTGATCAGAGACTGTGACGAATGTCAGCGACGAGTGTAAAACGAGGTAGTGGTTTATTGAATCTCGCGATAAACGCGCTACGCGTCGAGTTACACATACCTAGATATAATTTTTGCGGTCCTGGAACTCGCTTGGCAAAACGATTGGCCAG
>NW_014562383.1:0-282 GCF_001313825.1 Dinoponera quadriceps
TAGGCTCATCCAAGCTGCCATTACAAATTCTGTTGTAATATTTAATGCTGCTGGGAATGATAAAAAAAAGTTGGAAGAAAAGACTTTGCAATATCGATAGCTAAAAGTTATATTTACGATGGTGAGAGAAAGCAAAAAAAACATCAAGCAATATAAGAAAGCAAGCAAAGAAGTTATTCTACTCGTCATGTAAGAACATATCTTTTCTGTACTGACTGACAATTGTATTCTTGCTGTCCGTGTATGAAAAAAAGTCAATAAAATATCGGTGATTGTGAAAGT
>NW_014562384.1:0-1721 GCF_001313825.1 Dinoponera quadriceps
GTAAATTTTTCTCCAATATCTTTCTCTCTGTATTGCGTGCGTATATAAAGAATCCCAGTGTGGCCGAATATTTCCGCTATATAGCCGTTTATATAACCACGATAAAGTTTAAATGAAAGTTGTTTAAATATATTTTATATTTGTAACATTATTATTATATAAAATGCTTCGTTTGTGAAATATTCAACCGACCGAAATATCTTTACTAAATATTTTAATTATCGTTAAATATTTTACTTAAGGCTTATAATAGGTAATTATGTTTCTTGTCGCAGAGTAACATGATCCTATGAAGACACCGGTTTTTGTTCCTCTTAATTCTTTAGGATTTACACCGACATCAATAATCGCTTCGTAGGTATGTTCAAGCAACATCCTATACATAGGATCAGTGGCGTGCGCTTCCGAAGGTGTCATGTTGAAAAATTGCGCGTCGAACTTCCGTTCATGGTTAATAAATCCCGATCGACTCGGCATATCGTAATGAACTGTTAAAATTCCGGACATTTACTTTATTATACTTAGTATATAATCGATTGAATTTCTCAAAAAACAGCAGAGGATTAATATTTTCACTTTTGAAATTTTATGCGAACAGTAGATGTATATTACCATTACTCCATCGTCGACTATCATCGGAACCTAGGTATATTTTATTCAAAACATTTTCTTCTAGTTGTTTCATATTATCAGTATTGGGAAACCGTCCTGAAATACCAGAGATCACAATTTCCTCCTCTGGAAGGACTTTCACATATGGATTGTACCGTTTACTGCTTTCCATACTGCAGGCTTGCTAAAATAATTATAAATTGGTTTAAACCGGAAGGAGAAGGATTTTCAAATTATTCCGGCAGGATGAGTATAACGGTCAAAATGAGCATCAAATGAACTTGTAATTTTATTTTGCAGACAAATTTTGCATTTGAGAAATGTATTAAAAACTTATATTGATAATAAATACAAATGCGAAAAAACTACGTTGTTCTTTTCCTAGTCTTCAAATTGTTAAAATAAAATTTGATAACAATTTCAATTATCCATTTAATATCATTTCTTAATAGCAGCGATTACAAACCTCAGGTGAATACTTGATCCTGTTATGGGGATGGTTACTACGTGAAAGCTAACGAAACTTATCGATGGGCATTTATGTATGGACTTCGATATCATTAACATAATGCAAGATAAATTCACATTTATGTTAATAGTATTAATCGTTGTTTTATTATACAAATTTTCTTTGTTTGGCTGGCTCCATTTCTTGTTATTTTTCATCCACATTCGTCCTCTCTCTCTCTCTCTCTCTGTTAAAATAAATATATTCACAAATATTTGGCACTTGATAGAGGCCACTGGAAAGCCCCGGATGGCCAAGATTCAATTTCACCGATCCCATCAATAAAGGACTTATATCAATAAGGACCCATCAATAAGGACAATAAATTCCTTTTTGAACATAATGCTGGATCGATGGTGTCAACTACTGGATCTCCTACTGCAGTACCAGTTGCATGGGCCTCCATGTAGGAGAGCATTTCGGGTGTAACATCGCAATCATCATACAGTTCTTCTAATAACTCCTTCTGCATGTTGAATGAGAGATATATAATGCCTTCATGCTTAAAGCCATCACAGTTGGTTTTAGCGTAAACGTAAGTAGCATAGATTTGTCTCGCATCCTTAGACTTTTGGAGGTACACTATCGCCATAGCTTCGCT
>NW_014562385.1:0-1571 GCF_001313825.1 Dinoponera quadriceps
TTATTGCCACACCGATCATGCCCGGTGTATGAAATGAGTTAAGTTATGCGATTTTTTAAATATTACGTACTATTTAGATAAACTAAATTTTTCCGCTCCGTGAAAACGGATGTGCATGATCCGTTTTGTGCTCTATCTTTATAAACCTGAGAACACCGTGGAACACCAAATCCGTTGGCGTTCCCACCAAAAATGCAAGCTACACGGTTATGGAAAAAAGAGGGAGTCCAAGACGAACCTATAAATAAGAGCTCCGTCTTTAGGACATTCAGCCAGTATCAACTATTCCGCTGCAACAATTCTACGAGCAGAAAGCTCATTTCGTTTGTCAGTCAACTTTCAGTCTATTAAAGTCAGTGCGGCCAGCGTATTTTACTGACTTNGTTGTCGACATATCAGTCGCGAGTTGGAGTGAAAATTCTCTCAGTGTCAAACTCATTTCAAGAAAAAGCACCACAGCCAAGGTGGTGCGACGCTACCAATAGAGCCAGACAACGGGAGAAATTCTGCCGTGCAGCCAGACTCCTTCCTTTTTCCAACAACAAGGTAGTTGCTATATCTTTTGAATAATACCGACCGACTTCGTGCGCAAATCCGTCTTTTTAGTCTAATAATAATAACCATGTTCTATCTTTATGTTGCCATCTTAATTTAAATTTATCCAAATTGCGCGAGAAAAAAATAAATTATATTGTTTTTGTGTCCCGATTTATTTGTTTCTGTTTCTTTCTTAAATAACCCCTTTCATTCCGGGATTCTACAACAGAACCACGCGTAAACCTTCCCGCCTTTCTACGCCCCGGCTAAGCAGCCGCTAAGCGTAGCGGAGCCGCTCCCGTCGCGCGCGTCCCCGACTACACGAGACGTAACATAAGAAAAAAACTGGTGACAGCGTTGGGATTATTTATAAACAACCGAAATATTAAAAAAAAAACATTTTTCTCTCTTGTGTTCAATTCAAGAATATAATCTTTACAAATTTCGACTTTTATTCCTCCCTCAAACAGGGAGAATTCTATCAAAATTTCCTTGTCGGACAAAACCGAACTAAATCGCCTCAGGGAGCGACTTCGCTTTTTGAACCTTATTAATCGCGAACNTCAAGGAGCGACTTCGTTTTTTGAACCTTATTAATCGCGAACTTCATTCGCATCTTCGTCCGCACGCGATGGACCGTTCAAAGCCCCTTCCGCCTCCAAACCTTCCTGACGACGCCTCAACCCCCGATTCCGAAGAACCACCCATTTTTCCGTCTCAACCTCGCGAAAAGCAATACGTGAGCGACCCAACGTCAACATGACCACGTCTGAATCTCGATCTCGTGCATCCGTTCCTCTTGTTACTACGTTCACTAGCCCACCAGCCGACCAAAGCCTCCTGCGCGAAATGTACGCTCGGGAGATACAGTTAGCAAAAAGAACGGCGCGCATTGAAGAGCTTCTCTGCAACTTTACCGCTTACCAACAGAGGGAAGCTCTACCTTCATCCACCCCTCTGTCCCAAGGCCCTAGGCAAGCCTCTGCGTCTGCCCCTATCTCGGAATCGCATTTACCACAGGCGCCCCCCTCCTT
>NW_014562386.1:0-972 GCF_001313825.1 Dinoponera quadriceps
TCTAATCAAGATATATAATTATTTTTCTATAAACTTTTTATATCTTTTTAGGCCTCTAAATAGTACTAAAAAGATATAAAAATATTGTCTTGAAACTTTCTTGTTTGGAACATTGACACATTCGATACGTACAAGATATAGGATTTCTACGAAAGTGGATTAAATATAAACGAGTCTTTATAAATTGTGCGCCCGTCGGCGCCGTGAGGGATCTGTAACGTTTTAGACAGGAGGNCCGTCGGCGCCGTGAGGGATCTGTAACGTTTTAGACAGGAGGGAGGTCGCATGAAAGGCAGTAATAACGTTAACGTGCCACGTGCTTCTTACTCTCAGCAGCAATCACGATGAGAGAAAAAGAAATACACCCTGCAGATGTACAACGTGTTATTATTAAATTTCTCTTTAACGAAAATATAAATGCTGCTGAAATTAGGCGCTGTTTACCACCACAGTTCGAGGAAGTAACTTTTTCATGGGCTCGGGTGAAGCAGTGGTGTAACGAATTTAAGAAAGTAGCGTGTTGAAAACATTGCCCACCCGCGCTGTGCCCGCACCAGCATCATAACGCAAAACACCGAGGCTGTTTGAGAGCTCATTGAAAGCGATCGGCACTTAACTGTTCTTGAAATCTCTCAGGAACTTCAGTTCGAGCTGCCCATCGTTCAAAAAGGAGCGGCATTCCGATCAGAAGTGTGTTGCTTCTCCATGACAACGCCAGACCCCACACCACAGCAGTAACACAACAAAAATTGGCCGATATACAGTGGGCTGTCCTACAGAAAACATCCATCCTACAGCGCAGACCTGTCACCATGCGACTTCCATATGTGTCGGCCACTCAAGGAAGCCATTGGTGGACAGCGCTTCACAACGAACGACGAGGTGCAGCATTTTGTGTGCAATTGGTTTGATGCACGTCTGCAAACTTTTTATGATACCGGAGTTAAAAAATTACCAGACCGTTGGAGGAAG
>NW_014562387.1:0-291 GCF_001313825.1 Dinoponera quadriceps
AGGACCTTAAAAACTGGCTCAACAACTTCTTCGATACCAGACCGAGCGATTTTTGGCGGAACGGCATCGACAAATTGGTCGAGAGGTGGGAGGAGGCCGTAAACAGCAACGGCGAATACATAATTGATTAATTTATTGTTACAACTATTGATTTTTGTTTAAATAAAAGTCTTTGATAAAAACGCTACGAACTTATTCCCCAACCTAATATTTTCGGTATAATAATTTTAGCAATTTAAGTAATAGTGTAACACCTGTTTGGGCATATTCCCATTATTCGCCGTCCTTTCT
>NW_014562388.1:0-1104 GCF_001313825.1 Dinoponera quadriceps
ATTTTTGATGTTAAAGATGCACCTCGCACAAATAGGCCCGTCGTCGAAATTGTCGATAAAATCACAAAAATAATCGACCGGCATGTTAGCAGTCGTGGCATCGCCTAGAAGCTAAAGATCGACCATAAAACAGTTTTAAACCATTTGCACAAAACTAGATTCAAAAAGAAGCTCGATGTTTGAGTGCCACACCAATTAACACAAAGAAATATGATGGATCAAATTTCCATCTGCGAAGCCTTGGCCAAACGGAACGAAATCGACCNTTCTTAAACGAATGGTGACTGGGGATGAGAAATGGGTCACATACGACAACATTGTGCGAAAACAATCATGGTCAAAGCGCGATAAAGCAGCTCAAACCGTGGCCGAACTGGGACTAACGGCCAGGAAGGTTCTGCTGTACATTTGGTGGGACTGGAAAGGAATCATTTATTATGAGTTGCTTCCATACGGCCAAACACTAAATTCGGATCTCTACTGTCAACAACTAAACCGTTTGAAGCTAACGATTGACTAGAAACGGCCAGAATTGGCCAACAGGAGAAGTGTTGTGTTCCATCAGTACAACGCCAGGCCACACATGTCTATAGTGACTCGCCAGAAACTCCGGGAGCTTCGTTGGGAAGTTTTGATCCACCGTATAGTCTGGACCTGGCACCAAGCGATTATTATATTTTTCTTGCATTGCAAAACTTCCTTAGTGATAAGAAATTGGCATCAAGAGAAGATTGTGAAAATCGATTATTAGAGTTTTTCGCCAATAGGGACCAAGGCTTCTATGAGAGAGGCATTATGAAGCTACCTTTAAAATGGCAACAAATTATAAAACAAGACGGTGCGTATTTGACCCAAATCGGACAATCCGAAACATGTTAAATAAAGTCTTGAAGTTCACGTAAAAATAATGGATTTCTTTTTCCCCAACCTAATATATATGTCGAGTGGATATTAGCAGATAAAGATTCGTCCAGAGGATAGAGAAAATACTACTTTCTCTGTTGGAAATGGTTTGTGGCAATTCACGGTAATATTTTTTACTTTATGCAATGTATCTGCGACATTTGAATATTTAATGCAAAAAGTTTTGCAATAATTGTTATC
>NW_014562389.1:0-2852 GCF_001313825.1 Dinoponera quadriceps
ACCTCCACCTTGGGTAATGCTAATGCCGGCGGTACCGTAACTTTCAATCGTTATAACTCGAAAAGTACTGATTAAAAAAACGTTTAATTATAGCGTTTTGGAATGCTCTCGATGTAAGCTATAAGAATGTGCATTGGAAAATGGGGGTTTCTATTTAGGAAATTAAAGGTGACCTTCACGTGATCTTCAAACGACTATCCAAGGTCAAACCAATGACACCATCTTATGTGCCCCTCGAAGTCACAAAACTTTTGTCTGAAATATTTTTCTTTAAAATGTCGCGTTTACGAAAAAATCGTGTGAGACGGGTGGTCTAGGATACCCTGTATATACGTACTTTCAAGTCTCCTGGGTAGTCGCTGCAACTATACTTGTTTCCTGGCGTCAGAAGCAAGAAAACGCATATCAAGAATTATTGCGTTATACGTTCAAATAAAAAGATATACTCACAAAATGACATTTGTGATCCATTCAGTTTGTAAAATCAATCACATTTGTAAAATCGTCCGAATAATTTTTTTTTCTTAATTTAATTCGTTCTCAGCAACTCATAATATATTACACCGAATTGAACCCAACAAATGCAAAGCATGATGTACATCCATATACCATGTGAAGAAGTATGAAACCGGAATTTTTTGTAAAAATTACACGTCTGTTGTTTAAAAATGATAAAAAAAAATTTTATACAAAATAATGTCCATTGCTATTTACTCATTTTTCACACCTCTCCGGCAGTTTATGAATGGCACGCCAAAAAAACACTTCTTCTTTTGAAGCGAACCAGTTATCGAGTCACTTTTGTACATTTCCATACGAATTGAAGCTTCGTTCAGCGAGAGGGTGTAGCATTGATGCGAATAGATGATAATCGGACGGAGCCAAGTCTGGAGAATAAGCCGCATGCGTTAGTATTTCCCAACTGAACGCCTCGATCGTTTCCCTGACCCGTTTTGCTGCGTGTGATGGAGCATTATCATGGAGCAAAATGACTTTGTGTTGTTTTTTTCCATATTCCGGTCGTTTTTCACGCAATGCTTGATTTAAATCGATCATTTGCTGTTGGTAGCGATCAGTGTTAACGGTTTCAACAGGTTTTAGCAGCCCATAATAGATATCACCCTTCTGATCCCACCAAATACAGAGCATTGTCTTATTTCCAAAGCGATTGCAGTGGATGTCAATGGTTCACCTGGATTCACCCATGATTTCTGACGCTTAGGTTTCTCAAAATATATCCATTTTTCATCACCTGTCATGATGCGGTGGACTTTCTTTTTTATCTGTCGAGCAGCATTTTACAAGTGGTGTTTCGATTTTCTTGCTGTATTTCGTTCAATTCATGCGGAACCCATTTTCCCACTTTATGAATCTTTCCCATGGCTTTCAAACGAATTGAGACAGCTTTCTGCGTCACATTCAATTCATCCGCGAGTTCTTGTTGAGTTTGAGTATCATCTTCATCCAATAAGGCTTGCAATTCGTTGTCTGCGACCTTTTTTGGTGGTCTCCCACGCTCTTTGTTTCTCACGTCAAAATCACCACTTTTGAATTTTTTCAACCACTCGAAACACTGTGTTTTACCAAGAACATGTTCACCGTAAGCTTCGACAAGCATTCGATGCGATTCTGCTGCAGTTTTCTTTAAATGATAACAAAAAACCAATGCTGTCAGCAAATCGTAGTTCGTAGGCACAAAACTCGACATGTTTAAGGTTATAGAAAAATATACCGGTGTATGAAACTTGGGTTGTTGTATGTTGAAAATCTTCGTCAGCTGTTAGAGTGAGATGATGGCGCTGCAGAAGCGGTCTTACGGTCCCTAAACTGATGGCTAGCACCATCTACATAGGGAAATTCCGGTTTCATATTTCTACACCTGGTATATGATTATTTGTGTCTATACGAAAAAAATGATGTTATGTCATTTAATTAAATGTCGATATTATATGCTATCAAAGGCATAAGTAGCCAGAAGCATTTACTTCGATTTTATTTGTACATAATATGTAACTAACAATATTTTTTCGTTACGGACATATATAATTATATATAGTCGTATGTGAGTATACTTCATATATGATCTTTCTTTCCCGGGTTAATAAAACTATTTGATTCCATTAAAAAGAACATAGGTGATGTTCATTTGACTTAATGCCTCCATCAAAGATTAAACTAATAAAATCTGTAAATATTGGGTTGGCAAATAAGTTCGTTCGGTTTTTTTGACTGGTACAAAATACAATTTATTTAATATACAAAATATATACTAATCAATAATGTATTGATCATTCTTTCCTATGATTTCTTGCCATCTTTGTACCAATTTCATAATCCCACATTCATCAATTGTTTGAGGTTTACCGGCAAAAAACTGATCCAATTCCGTTTTAACAGTTTCATTACTAGCAAAGTTTTTCCCGTTCAGAGAATTTTGCAGCAACCGGAACAAATGATAATCAGAGAGTGCCGGTGAATAAGGAGGGTGAGGCAAAACATCCCAGCCAAGTCTTAACAATTTATTCCGAGTAGTTAATAAAGTATGAGGTCTGGCATTGTCGTGGTGGAAGACGACTCCTTTTCGATTTGCCAATTCTGGACGTTTCGAACGTATTGTTTGATTCAATATCGTTAATTGGGGGCAATATACAGTTGAATCGATCTTCTTGCCTGATGGTAAGAGTTCATAATAAATGATACCTTTATAATCCCACCACACTGAGAGCATAATTTTTTTCGGGTGCAATCCTGCCTTCGAGGTTGTTTGTGGTGGTTCACTGGTGCTTCCCCATGATCTTTTACTTACTACGTTATCGTAGATGATCCACTTTTCATCTCCCGTAACCAACCGC
>NW_014562390.1:0-477 GCF_001313825.1 Dinoponera quadriceps
ATCAGGATTCATGCAGCATAAATGAGTAGCACAAAAATGTGAGATCCTTAGTGATAGCATTGTTGCACCATTTCTTATCGATGGCACTTTAAATGGCAACAAATACGTTAATTTTTTAACTAACGAGTTACCTGATTTACTGAAAAATTTTTCCTTATCACAAAGAAATCGAATGTTTTTCCAAATGATTTTTTCACATTAAGATTGTCTGGCAAACAATGCATTAATAGCTCGCCAATTAGTAGACCAGACATTTCCGCAACGCTAGATCGGTTATGGTGTAGATATTCGATAGTCTCAACGTTCGCCGGACCTTATATTTCTAGGTTTGTTTCTTTGAAGTGTAGTAAAATTAGTAGTTTACAACGACATTCCCACAACATCAGAAAACATGAAAGAACGGATTAGAACCGCATATCGCATATGATATCAGCAAGGAAGTTATAAGGAAGACCAGAGAATCGTTCACTACTCGTT
>NW_014562391.1:0-396 GCF_001313825.1 Dinoponera quadriceps
TGCGGAGTGATTAAAAAGTTAATTAAATATTGGATTTTGTGTTCTGGCAAAGAGCAAATAAGTAAAGATAATAGATTAGAATCATCGCTCAAGGTCGACTTAACATTGAATATGAATTTTCCAACATTTAATAATGACTCATGCTCCAACTAACGACCATTTGCACACGCGCACCGGCGATACACAACATAATCATAACTTAATTTCAAAAATATAATTTATTAAAAAAATGTATTAGACAAAATATAATGTAAAAATATATTAGACAAACTATATATACTTTTTAATTAACAGAGAGTCTTCCAAATATTATCTAGTGATTATTTCATAAAGTATAATAACATTTTAAAAACACTTAACAAAATTTATAGAAGAATTTCCGTCATTATATGGCAA
>NW_014562392.1:0-3881 GCF_001313825.1 Dinoponera quadriceps
AAAAAGAATCGATTTTTTGAAATTTCTACTGTGGTGTAACCCCTTAATTAGTGACTTTTAATTCTTGTAAAGTATTTTGGAAGAAATATTGCTCTTCTCGTCGCGCAAAAGTAAATGTTGTCTTCGCAATTGCAACGTCTTCTTTCTAAATTAGATCCAACGACAGGCCGCTTTTACGATGACCGTAATACTCGATTCCTTCTTCTGCGTCTTCCCCGCAGGGGCCCGCTAGGACCGCGTCCTATCTGCAAATATTAGGTTGGGGAATAAATTCGTAGCGTTTTTATCAAAGACTTTTATTTAAACAAAAATCAATAGTTATAACAATAAATTATTCAATTATGTATTCGCCGTTGCTGTTTACGGCCTCCTTCCACCTCTCGACCAATTTGTCGATGCCGTTCCGCCAAAAATCGCCCGGTCTGGTATCGAAGAAGTTGTTGAGCCAGTTTTTAAGGTCCTCTTTATTGTCGAAGGTAACGCCCCTCATATGGTTCGACAGGGAGCGGAAATGATGGTAATCCGTCGGTGTAAGGTCCGGAGAATACGGCGGATGCTGAAGGACCTCCCATTCGAGCTCTTGGAGTGCGGCTTTGACGACTTGTGCAACATGGGGCCTGGCGTTGTCGTAAAGGAGTATGGTTTGGCCTTGTTGATAGGGTCTTTTCAGTCGAATAGCCTCTTTCACGCGGTGTAGCTGGGCTATGTAGAGCTCCTTGTTGACCGTGGCATTCTTTTCGAGCATTTCCCAGTGCACCATGTCCTCCCAGTCCCACCAAACGCAGATCATGGTCTTCTTTGGATGGAGGTCAGGTTTGACTCTCGGCTTTGGCGTATCTCCTGGAGCCACCCACTCCTTTCTTTGCTTCATATTTATGTATATGCACCATTTCTCATCTCCCGTGACGATTTGGTACAAAAAGCGCTGTTTATGACCGCGTGTTGTTTGACGGCGGGCGAGATGTTGAGAAGCAATTTGAAGACGAATTTCGGCAATTTTCGGCATATCCCATTGAATAAAGATGATTGAGTATCGTTTTATTATCGCAGTTCATTTTTTCGGCCAATTCACGACTTGTTTGGTGACTGTCCTCCTTCAAAAGTGCTTTGAGACGCTTTTCATTGAATTCAGAATGTCTTCCGCTGCGGGGCGTATCGTCGACGTCAAAATCGCCATTTTTGAACTTTGCAAACCATTTCCGTGCTATAGACTCGCCTATGACACCTTCTCCGTATACGTTGCAAATGTCCCGGGCTGCTTCAGCAGCTTTTTGGCCTCGATGAAAAGCGAAGAAAAGCAGGTGTCGAAAATATTACTTTTTACCTCCTGGATATTCCATTTCTAAGCCTCAAAAGTAAAAAAAATTAAATTACTCAAGAAGACGATTAGCACAGTTTTGTAGAGCAGAAAGAGCTCTATCGAATGAATATTATACACATTGTCAAACAGCAAAAAAATCGTTGTAAAACAAAAGAAAATATAAAAACGCTACGAACTTATTCCCCAACCTAATACATCTTGTTGTACTTTTCACGCTACACAACAGCGATATTATATGGCACATATTATTATTATACGTGGCGCGGCTTTTATTATGAAAGCATCTGTTGTTCCGCCGGTCTTCGTGACGCGAACGCTGAAGGCAGAGAAAAAAGGAAGGCTGAAAATCGAAAATTGAAAATTAATTTCCGCTCGACGACCGCGCCGCAAGTTGCCCGAACAACAAAGTTTATCGAATAGTACTACAAAATTTGGCGGCATCGACGCGATATTGTTATGAACCTATTACCCATTTTCGTCAAACTTGAAATAATTTCAACGCTCTTGATAATTTATGAGAACGAAGAACTTCGTCGGACTGACGTAAATTTTAATTTTGAATACACGATATAAATATCATAATACACGTTGTGCTACTCATTCAATTTTGCGGCTTCGATAGAACTCAATAGTCGGGATAGACTTTTCAAAGTTTGAAGTTCAATCATTACAATAAATACATAACAATCCTTATCCCAACTTCATCTATCTTTCCTATACCTTGTGACCCGTTTTCTTCACCCGGCGCTTCGTCTTT
Source organism: Dinoponera quadriceps (assembly GCF_001313825.1). NCBI lineage: Eukaryota > Metazoa > Arthropoda > Insecta > Hymenoptera > Formicidae > Dinoponera > Dinoponera quadriceps. The sequence continues at coordinate 2,079 of NW_014562392.1, forward strand.
GGTTGGTCAACTTCGCTCCCGCTTGTCAAGCGGCAGCGGCTTTGCCTTGGCTAGCTCAGATTTTTCATAGCAACGATCTGCGGAATCCCATCCTGTGCGATTCCGCGCCGGAGAGCGTCGTGGTTCTTAGTCGCGCTCCTTCGATATGTACCGTTCCGTCGGAGGGGAGCCGGGAGAAATAAATAAGCTCGACAAGACGTTGTAAAAATAACAAATGACAAAGCTTTAATTTAAGTTGGAAAGATTACAAGATGTTATCCGATCACCTAGCGGTCATGTGAGACAATCGGTTCCGCGTCTGAACCGACCAGGATATAACATTCGATTCGGTTAGCTTGCTCACGAACAGCGGCTTCGCTTCCTTCCCCGGGAGATTCGGCAACGGATTCTAAGGGAGCGTGTCTCGCCAGTTGTTCCGCGAGACGTAATTTCCAGCGGCGGATCTAGGCCGTTCGACGGCAGCAAATTATTTGACTCGCGTCGCGTTTTCAGCTCCCTTGCCGGTTGCCCGGCAACCGTTGAGCGAATCTCTCCGGGTCCTAAAGTTGGGCGCCAGCCGGGTCTCTCTTCCGGCAGCAATTGCTGCTCCGGCCGGGTCGGTACTCCCCGACGTACTTGACCGCTGGCAGCAGTCCCTACACACAATCGACTTAATTACGCACGAGTTCGTACGCACGCCTTCGGACTTTGAATCAGCGCGGACTATGTGACCGGCACTGATTTAGGACGACCGAGTTCCTTCCTGCTAGCCGCCAAGAAGCGGCAGCAACTTCCAGGAGTAGACACGACTCTGCCTGCCGCCGAGAAGCGGCGGCAACCTCTCGAATTTACTCGCAATACTACTTCTACGGAATTAATCGCGACTCGACTTTTTAGCCCGCGACTGTATGATGCCTCGCTCACCCGCTTGCCACCGGAAGCTCGCCTCTCCTTTCCTGGAGCTCTTTCCTGGACACAGCCACGGTCCGGGCTCTCGCACGCTCGCATGCTCGTTCGCTCGTTCGCTCGCTCGTTTACTCGTTCGCTCGCTCGCTCGTTCGCACTTCCGCTTTGCACGCCTGCGAGCCGCACAGTGACGAGCTTCGCTCATCCCGTCTCATATGAGCAACCGCCTTAGGGATCTATCGCCGCGCCACGCGGCTCCCGATTGGTTCCTTCGGTAGAATCATTTGTTTTGCGGATGTTCGCTGGACCTCGCGTCTGCTACCGCTGGTTTTCGACGCCTTTTCGCCTGCTCTTTTCGGGACGGAATCCGGCAACTTTTAGGGCTCGCAGTCGTTCGAGGACTCCCGGGCGGCCTACCGCGGGATCCTGATCTACGACCGGGCCGCGGGACCTTGCGCCTCTCTTTCGCAAGGTGGTCATCCCGCTTTCCGTTGCCGTTCCTCCGTCCTGGCGCATCTCTCCCCGTCCTTCCGCATCTCTCGCCAGTTTTCTCTCCGTCAGCTCTTCCCTTCCTCCGTTGTTCTGGCTCGCGGGTTTTTCCACTCAAAAAAGAATCATTAAAGCAGCGGGTATTCGTCTTGTGCGCAAACGGCGCACAGGACCAAAAATCGGCACTCGGTCGCCCTCTCTCCGCGAGAAGGCGCAAGCCCCCGGCTCCCCCTCGGTCAGGCCACCGCCTGAGTGACAGGCAAAATTTTGCATCGTCACAACCTTTTCGCGACATTCATATATTAATTTAAAAGCGCTTGTATATATCACTTGTATTGGGTTGGCAAATAAGTTCGTTCGGTTTTTTTGACTGGTATAAAATACAATTTATTTAATATACAAAATATATACTAATCAATAATGTATTGA
>NW_014562392.1:4001-4279 GCF_001313825.1 Dinoponera quadriceps
AGCGACCGGAACAAATGATAATCAGAGGGTGCTAGTGAATAAGGAGGGTGAGGCAAAACATTCCAGCCAAGCCTTAACAATTTTTTCCGAGTAGTTAATGAAGTATGGGGTCTGGCATTGTCGTGGTGGAAGACGACTCCTTATCGATTTGCCAATTTTGGACGTTTCGAACGTATTACTTGATTCAATTTTGTTAATTGGGAGCAATATATTTCTTCGGGTGCAATCTTGCCTTCGAGGTTGTTTGTGGTGATTCACTGCTGCTTCCCCATGATCTT
>NW_014562393.1:0-499 GCF_001313825.1 Dinoponera quadriceps
TATAATATTCTTTTTTACAAATTTATACGTACCGGCTGCAGATATACTTCTTATGAACATGTTTGCTTAGTTGCGAGCTCACAAGTCGTGACAAGTTTTTTATCCATACAAAGTGCCCATGGTTATCATCTCGCGGATCTGGCAAATACAACAAGTTGACGTGTCTGTCCATCTTGCGGTTAGTGAGACGTATCGGAAGGATCACATGTGTCGTTTTTCCTTTTTCTGTTTTCTTCTTTTCGGCACTGTACACATTGATGGATATATTGTTTTGTTGCTCAAAGTTTGTTATTTGATTTACAGACATTGGAAACTATATGTTCTGTAAATTGAGCATTGTTGTATAGTGTGGGTACAAGGATGTACAATTTGCGTCTCTATCGACTGGATACAGAGCCGCAACCACTGCCCACGCGAAACACGCATTGTCTCTAAATTTAACGTTGACATACATTTTTCCCACCTCTTCGGCAGTTTATGAATGCCACGCCAAAAAAAA
>NW_014562394.1:0-238 GCF_001313825.1 Dinoponera quadriceps
ATCCATCCGCTGACGAAACTTGCGAGTTTGCGTGTAATAGACGAAAGAAAGTAAATGTCGAACGAGTCTTGCGTTTCTTTATGTTATATCGTGAACGGATGCAAGCTGGCGAGTGCGATTGAAATATTCAGCTTTAATACTTCCTTGCGGCAGCCTCTCAGATTTCAGCCGGCGTTCGTTTCTTTCGATTCTACATCAGAAAACGTGAACTAATGCAAATTCACGTTTCGGTTTGAAT
>NW_014562394.1:457-688 GCF_001313825.1 Dinoponera quadriceps
CGATTCTACACCAGAAAACGTGAACTAATGCAAATTCACGTTTCGGCTTGAATTTTTTCTACTAAATACGCTAGTTCCACGAGAAAAGGTATAAGAAATCCATTCGCTGACGAAACTTGCGAGTTTGCGTGTATTAGGCAAATAATGTTAATGTCGCCTAAATCTTGCGTTTTCTTACGTTGAATGGTGAACGGATGCAAACTGGCGAGTGTGATTGAAATATTCAGCTTT
>NW_014562395.1:0-414 GCF_001313825.1 Dinoponera quadriceps
GTAAAATATATATTTCCCTCACGTTAGATCGACTGTGCGAACCTTTACGTCGGGGTGTTTTGCGTATGCGTATAGCAATTTCGTTTTGGATTACAACTGAGGGAGCAGAGGAAGAAGCCGTAGCTTTCTTTCGCTCAGCTCTGTTAGTATCCGTGAAGTAGATTCATTGCGCGCACCGCAACAGCCGCGCTGCGAAAAGCAGCTGCTCGTCCGTGCTAAGTGCGACCAACATGGAATACATGCGCGCCACATAAGAGCCATAACGCCTCGCGACGCGAATCGTGGCAATGCGGTGTCGAGATCAGTTGGTTTCGGTCGCCGAAGCGACCGAGAAAGCATTGCGCGTTCGACCGAGTCTTCGAGTAGAGCGTATCTCTTAAAGTACCCAGAAAGGCGGCCGGGCCACCAGCGACG
>NW_014562396.1:0-422 GCF_001313825.1 Dinoponera quadriceps
ATACTTGCAAAAATTTGATGCCACTGCTTCGACAGACTATTATAGACAAAAGGACAAACGTATGTGAGCTCAAAAAGAAGATTTCCCAGGACAACTTGGAAAACTCATCCCAACATGGAAATAAATAGATGTAGGTATGCCGCTGGGCATACCTATTACAAGTCGATTTAACTACTAAACAGTAATTAAATGTCTTTGTTGAGACGGATTGTAGCTAAAAATTAGGAGACAAAAAAAAGATATTTCCAATGAAACCATTCGGATTTGTTTGCGTAAGAATAATATAAAATATCGAATATATTTCTGTAGTTTGACAAAGAGAATATCCGAAATAAGAAAACTTAGATCTGAACCAAACTTTAATAGTTTATAAAATAGAGGGCCCCAAGTACATATTTAAAGTATTAGGCGTAGAATACTAA
>NW_014562397.1:0-2964 GCF_001313825.1 Dinoponera quadriceps
CCAGCAATCGACGTAAAGTCATGCTTTTGCACGACAACGCTCGACTACATGTTGCCAAAGGCGTCGAAGAAACACTGATGCAGCTCGAGTGGGAAGTTCTCCCGCACCCAGCGTATTCATCGGACTTAGCTCCTTCGGACTATTACTTGTTCCGGTCGATGCAGCACGGCTTGGTGGATACACACTTCAGAAATTACGAGGATGTGCGAAAATGGATCGACAAATGGATTGCATCAAAAGACCAATCGTTCTATTGTCTCGGAATCTACGCGTTGCCCGAAAGATGGGAAAAATGTACAGCTAGCGAGGGAAAATATTTCGATTAATGTATTTTTTGCTTCTGATGTCGAAATAAATGAGTTTTTTAAACAAAAAAACCGCAGGAACTAAGTTTACCACCTAATAGTTATCCATATGGTACTCACGACGTCCACAACGAGGAATGTTAGAACGGATTTTTTGCTAGATACCTTCAAAATTCTGTTCCTGTATCAGGATCCATGAAATTATAAAAGTGATTAACACTCAGATGCCGAAATCTTTCCATATCTAAACAATTATATGCTTCCCAACAATCAAAAGTAATCGTGGATCTGGGTAGTACATTTGCTTCTATCGCATTCAACTATATCTCAGTTTATGTGTCTGGAACAAAAATAACAAATATTTCTTTTGAATTTCTCTCGAATCCGCCAAAAACCACTGTCCGTCAATAATACGTCCCCGGTGGTATTTTCACTTGCCAAATTTTACTTCATCAATTTCAATAATACAATTTGTTCTGCCAATTTGCTTCGAATTTACGATATACCATGACAAAATATCTTCTCGAATAAAATTTGACCAGTCAACGACTATATGCGAAGTTATTTCCAATTGTCGTTCCAGAAAGTTATGACGTGATGGATTCATAGTCGCAAAATATCCGATAAACATACAAACTGCTTTGATGGAAAATCGGCGTTTTCAAACCACGTACCATTCCGAATGGTTACACAAACACGATAAAATCTGAATCTTATAACCATTTTTCACTTTCCTTCTCTTTTGACACCTCTATTTCAATCTAGAATTATCAAATGTTACTGGTCTCCCTAAATATAAACGTGTTATTGAATTCTTAATTACGTTATGTGATTTAAAAAATTCTATTAACTCTTCTTGATTATCGCACATCGAATAGATATATTTCGACAACTTGTCAATGTTTTAAGCGAATGTAAACCGTATCGATAACGTTAGTTATAACATCTTGTGTGATTGAATTCGTTCATTATTTTCTCCCGCAATTCTTTTACATTTACGGACCTAGATTCTTAGATTTTGGTTTTTAAATATCACCAATAAAATAAAGTCTAATGGGGTCAAGATTTAATGATTTTGGTGGCCATTCTAATATGCCTTTTCTACCAATACATCGATCAGTGAAAACATCGTTGAGAAGATTGCGAGCTGCCAAAAAAAAAGATGAGCCTGCCCCATCGTGCTAAAATCAAACGTTGTAGAATATTTTTCCAGCAATTTCTTGAACAGCCGGTATCACTTAGTTTCTTAGCAAATTGCAGTAATTTTCGGGAATTGTTTCCTTCGGTATTGAAAAATTCCATAGTGCGATTCACAGCGTTCCGACCCAAACGTCAACATTCTGAGGATATTGCGTAAGACTGTCTCTCACCTAATGTGGATTTTCATCTGCCCAATATCTCACATTTTGTCGATTTATAGAACCGTTTAATTGAAATGTTGCTTCATCAAAAAAACAGATCCATTTAAATATCTGATGATTATTACCAAATTTTGTCATCATAGTATCATAAAATTCCACTATTCTGTCATAATCATCTACGGATAACTCATGGACTAGATGTATTTTAGGATGATAGTAACGCCCCTTTAAAATTCGACGGACTGATATTGCGCTAATATCATTTTATTGAGCTGCTCTCGAGGCTGATGTATGAGCATTTTCGTTTACAGTTAGCAGAACATCTAAAGTTATTTCATCATTGGTAGCGCCTTTGGGTCTTCCGGATCTTTAAAATTACCGGTTCTTTAGAAATGAGCAACAGTCCTCTCAACAGTTGACTTTGAAATTGGATCACGGTCAGGATATGTGGCCTTAAATAACTTTACTATTTCTTGATAAGACCTTAATCTTTCGCCATATCCTCTCATCATCAATATAGTAGTCCTTTCCGTTTCAGTCAAATGCATTTTCTGATAATAGAAATATACTAAAATATGAATTACTAAAGCAAATAAAGTATTGGATCGACACTTTCCAAAATTCATAAGCGATTCATAAGCGATTACATAATACTACGTATGTATGTATGTATGTGTGCACATGAAATAATGAGTTTACAAGTGAGAACTCAGAGGGAATATTAACTACTGCATTTCGTACCATAGGTCGCCGGTATATGGGTATTCGAAAAAGCTCGTGATCCCTGAATATTTGGAAGGCATTCGGAAAAAATTATCCAAGAATATTCATTCTATTTTATAAATGTATTCAAACCAATCAACTTATTCTTGGAATATTTTTTTCGAATGCCATTCAAATCTTTCTCGTGTCATCGTCGTAGACTCCCGCTATCATAAAATCTTAGTACAAATGTTTAAATGATCACATCTTTGCGAAAAAAATCGTAGAGGCTTCGGTGACTCTGTGTAGTTCTCGCCTTGGAAAGCCCTTTCAAACGAGCCCTCACTCAACCAAACATGCCGTTTAAGATCTGGCCCCCTCTCCCCCTCTCCCCTTGGGGGCGTGATGTTGGGTGTTTTTGTGATTATATGATAGATTTTATGATTCCACTGTATCCCTATAAATTACATATCTCTACCTTGATCTATTCAAAAGCTATTTATGTGGCCCGGAACTTTTGGCGAGCACTATATATGCGAATGTATACATATATGGGTAATTCTTTTACAAACCGTACGGATTTTGATGAAAATTGA
>NW_014562398.1:0-457 GCF_001313825.1 Dinoponera quadriceps
CATTACAACAAGCCAACGTACAGGTTTTGGTTATATATAATTATATAATTTATTATAAATTAATTGTGAAACTGCATATACACACGGAGGAAATACCCAGACAGCATAGATTTCCTAGGGATATCCTAAACATATCCTGATGATGTCCCGATGTGTTAAGGACATCCATAGAATATCCATAGAATGTTCATAGTCTATGGGATATCGTGTGCTGTTTGGGTATTGTTTTAATAATAACCACAAAATTATAATGTAGGATCATAATCACTGTTATATTTTTAACAATAACTGCTCCTAAATAATAAATATTTTCAAAGTTTTAGTCTAGTCTCGATTAACGAATGTAATCGTTAAATTTTCAATGTAAAATATTGATTATTAACAATATTAATGTACAAAATGTAAATGGGTGCCATTGTACACTTTTTTCTCTGATAAATTATTTAATACGTAATAA
>NW_014562399.1:0-491 GCF_001313825.1 Dinoponera quadriceps
CACTTGACAATCACGTTACTTCGCGTATTACACGCAAACCCGCAAGTTATGCTCGCAGATTAAATTTTTTACATTAACTCGTAGAACTAGCGTATTTGATTTAAAAGTTTCAAGCCAAAACGTGAATTTGAATTAGTTTACGTTTTTTGCTGTAGAAACATAAAAAATGCTCGCCTCTTGTAATCCTCGAGGATATAGCATGAAAATAACATAATAAAGTAAAATATTTCAATCACACTCTTCAGTTTGCATCATTTCAAGATTTAACGTAAAGAAACGCAAGATTACCTTTACATACCCTTAGTTCGCTTATTACACGCAAACTCGCATGTTTCGCTCGCAGATTGGTTTCTTTTACGTCTTCTCGTGAAACTAGCGTATTTGATTTAAAAGTTTCAAGCCAAAACGTGAATTTGAATTAGTTTACGTTTTCTGCTGTAGAACCGTAAGAAATGTTCGCCGCTTATAATCCTCGAGGATGCAGCATGGAA
>NW_014562400.1:0-455 GCF_001313825.1 Dinoponera quadriceps
CGTCTTACTCGAATGGCTGCCAAATCCAAACTAATCTATCAATCAGTCTACAATTTGTTTTGCCGCCGTTTGATAGATGACAGCACACGATGATAACACCAACTTCCCTCAGGAACGCCCTCTGTCGTCTAACACGGGTACTTATTAAACCGCCCTCGTATATTACATTACATAAACCAAGTTAAATATCAGCGCACTGCTATTATTGAAGGAGATCAAACCGCGCTCAGATTCGAGCTCACACCGGTTGAAATTTTCGCTATCGACACCGATACGCTAGATTTCTTTTTTGATAGCCTTCTCTCCGAATATCGCTCGAGATTCGTATTGAAGGATTTAATACTTTCGCGGAAGCGTATCGGAAGGCATTGTTTATAAGCAAGAGATTAGAACGCGATCAATTACGCTTACGAGATCCTTGAAATCCACCTCCGGCCCCTCCTGCCTCCTCATCA
>NW_014562401.1:0-1376 GCF_001313825.1 Dinoponera quadriceps
TCGTCACAATCCTATGGATCCTATTCTTTCCCCAGCTCTCCCCTCCACTGCCAATGATTTATCCTTATCTATTTAAAATCTCTCATATGGACCCGGACAAGTTATTATTTCTTGATTCTTATCATACACTTTATGTTTACTAACACATCCCGGGTGATAGAATAGTTTCACACAAGACTTACATGTCACTACTTGACTTTTAATTGCCTTCTTACATGCCGAACATCGATATTCTGCATAAACCTCGTCCACGTCACCCAACAGCTCCCGTCCGCATCGCCAAGTNCGTCACCCGAGAGCTCCCGTCCACATCGCCAAGTTTTAAACTGCTTTTTCTCCGCCTTTTCCCCACTTGTTTTCTGCCATCCAATCGTATTTGTATTCCTTTCCGCTGGATTCATTTACGTAAAATCTGCACACGCGCAATCGTTGATTCGAACTGCTCGAGAAAGAGAGAGAGAGGGAGAGAGATAGAGAAGGAGAGAGAGAGAGAGAAAGCGTACAAATAATATAAATTAATATATATATACCTACTATTGCATCAGCGCCTAGGGAGATATTTTTAAACTTTTTCAATCTCCATTTTGTGAGATTTTGTTTTCAAAGGAAATAAATTTTTTACTTCTTCAAAAAAACATCACGAGTTTTATGTTCTCTTCTTCAGTTCTTTTTATTAAATCCAACAAAGCCAATGCGCGTCTCGTATCATATTTAATTACTGTTATTTCTGCACGTAATTACGTGCATTATTATAAAATTCCTCTACAACCATAAATTTTAACCTTAAACAAATTTTTTACTTTTAGTGGTTGTAGTGTTGCAAAACGGATCAAAGAATAAGAAAAGCAGTAGAAATAGGGGAAATATCAGATTTTAATTGGACTTCCCTTGGAGTTTGTACGGATATTTGAAGAATATTGTAAATATTTAAATTGCAAACTTATATTATAATCTCATTTATAATATGTTTATTAGCAATATATTTATAACACGTTTTCAGCATCTTTATAGCAAGCTTATGAGAAGGAAAAAAGGGCTGTTTATACGTCAAACATGGATAGTGAGAACGAGACGAAAGGATCTCGAAAACACAGAGCGAAGAAAGTAATATAATAGAGTTATTATAATAAATTAATAGAGTTCTTTTTTCAGTGTTAGTCATTTTTTTCCTTACATGTCGTTTCTTGACAATGTCACTGCCCTCTCCCTCTTTTTTTATACTGTTTTTGTATTTGCTTTCGATATTTCTTCGGTCCTCGTTACAGACATTGTCATTGTTTCTGTGGTATTTCCGTTAAAGTCAATGTTGTTTTGCATGGTTCTCATAACAGGTTTTCACATTATTTCCGTTATACCTCGGTCCTTGTCATTTCCTT
>NW_014562402.1:0-389 GCF_001313825.1 Dinoponera quadriceps
CAATTCGCGTCACCGATATCCCGTGCGCGCGTGTTCCGGTACTCGTTTCAACATACGTGTTCCGTTCCGATACCCGTCGCGTAGACGTTTCCGCGATGGCTTTTGATTCTTTTGGCTGGCACGGATTTCTTTCAACGTGCGCGAAATGACTGGACGTGGGGTTCGAGAAGGACCGAGGATAGGGTCTTGGGGGAAGAATTGAGAAAATGGAAAGGCAGTAAGTAGACGTAACGACAGGAAGTTACGTCTCGGATTATGATAATTTCGTCGGGATTTCAATACGCTCGGACGTATTTGGAGAATTATCGTTCCGTTCGGACGGGTATATCGGACGTTGAATCTCGCCAGCAACTTTCCACCTTATCTCGAAACATATTCTCGCGCGTGGA
>NW_014562403.1:0-273 GCF_001313825.1 Dinoponera quadriceps
AAAACGTGAACTAATGCAAATTCACGTTTCGGCTTGAATCTTTTTGACTAAATACGCTAGTTCCATGAGAAAAGGTATGAGAAATCCATCAGCAGACGAAACTTGCGAGTTTGCGTACAATACACGAAATAACGTAAATTTCGAATGAATCTTGCGTATCATACGTTAAATCGTGAACGTATGTATGCAGAATCGAAAGAAACGCTAGCCGCCTGAAATCTGCCAGGCTGCCCATTGGAAATAACGTAATAAAGCAGAATATTTCAATCACAC
>NW_014562404.1:0-523 GCF_001313825.1 Dinoponera quadriceps
TATTCTCGAAGTACGAATATGAGCGAACTTCACTCGATACCGCCGACCATTGGTTCCGCGAAACATTTGATTTTGGCAGTATTTTCGACGGTATCTCGCTACGACAAGTACACGAGACTTAATTCTTGCACCTGCAACGACATTTCGAATGAAAAACCTCCCCTCCGGAGGGTCGGAAACGTGAAAAGCAGCGGGTTGAACTTTCGATCGCCATAACGGCCTGATCGCGGCATTGTTCGGCTGACACGGTCACTTCGTCCCGCGATTTCTGGCATTTACCCGCTTCTCGGGACTGTTTTACTACGATACTTTGCTATGACAAATGCACGTACCTTGCATTCGGCACTTTCAGCAGCGATAACTGATATTCAGACCGGCTAAAATCGCACGAAACGCAGGACGAGGTTCCGAACGCCGTTCCCGTCGCGATCGTCCCGGCATAACTGACCGACGTAAGTGACGTTTGCGGTGATTGCAAATCTCGATGTATCGAAGCACCCGATGTTTGACAACCAATCACGGT
>NW_014562405.1:0-3009 GCF_001313825.1 Dinoponera quadriceps
AACTAATGATACCAATTTGAGCTCGATTGGTGCGGGGGCAGATTTCACATGCTTATTCCGCTATGCCCTTTGTGCCGTCTATTCTCAAGAAGAGAACCAGCACAAATGTCAGTGCTGTGCAAAGTCCTATCAAACATGTTCGCTTCAATCCAAAGAGAAGACTTTTGTGATCTCGATGCGTCTTCCTTTTTTTCGAGCTCGAGCATATTTATTTATTTTTTTCTACTCCAACACTAATATATTATTATGTAAATATTTATCTGAATAATCTTAGTCAAACAAGCGGCTCTTTCGCAAAGTTTCACGTTAATTTAACGGCGATGTGTCTTCACTTCCGGTACGAATTCTAATCTAAATAAAAGTAATCTCATTTTGCTTTGTACCGAATTCTTAGCTGTAAGTTACTTTTCTTAGTGTAAAACAATGTCTTTTGTATCTTTGCGTACTTTTTTCGTGTTAAAAATTAACAAAAGAGAATTTTTTTAACACTGTTAGGTAGAGTGTATGTGGCGGCTATACTCTGTCTCGCTTGCATGCGAGCTCGCCCCCCACCCCTACGCCGGCGAGCTAGTCTTTTGTCGCTGTACGGCTAGTCTTTTGTCACTGTACGGCAGTAAAACAGTGGAGACTAACCCGCCGTTAGAGCGGCATCGTTCTAGTGTCTCTCTACGTAATAAAAGAGTCTTTCTTATACCTTGTGCCGAGTACTCAGTGGGCACATGCCTATATTCTTCTCGGGCTATCCCTTCTAATCTTTACAACTTCTTCCATTAATCCTCTTCTGTTCAATATCATATGCTTGAATTTTATTTGTCGCGATAACTAATCAATGTGCTGTTTTTTTTTTTCGTAAAAACTAGAATTTTATTATGAAATGAAAGAAGTTTTAAGTTACAGAATAAGAAATGATGAACCGAAAATAAACCGAGAAAAATTTAACGGTTCGATTCCGGTTTTATAGACTTTATAAAATTTCGGCACGGTTTGCAGTTCCGGTAATAAAAATACCGGTTTCCATACGGTTTTCGGTTCTAACACGTCATTTTCTCCTTGACCTTCATCGGAGACAAATAACTCATTAGCGCTGATGAGAGCTAATGAGCGCACAACCCACTCCTGGTAGAAGCATTATAGCGTTTTCGTTTGCTGACTTAACTCGCTCCGGGGGAGGCTTTGCGCACGGTGGGATAGCACATCTATACTCATTGGCTAGAGTTTTTCCGCTGGATCACCAATTAGAAAATTTTATATTAAATTAGCCAATTACTTATGTGGGCTATCCGTTCCCACTTGAAGTCATCGTGTTTTAATTAGTGCATTTTTAGAAATGTACCAATCAGAACACAATACGATAATACCGAGTCAGGACGAGTCAGCAAATCGAAAATGCCAATAGACATAGGATCCATTAGACTGCAAATGCTTTAAATATCGATCAATCATGGCGTTTTTTAGGCACTTTAATACTAGATTTACGGACTGAGCCAATTTGACTCATTAAAAATTGGATTACTATATATATATAAAACTTAAATATTATTTTTTAAAAACATATGTTGGTTTTTAGTTACGTAATGAAATATATGTAAATGTTGATTCTTCTCCCGCGCAGACCTCTTCATTTCGCATTATCGAATGTGGTATACCTATTTTTACGGTTGTGAGCCAATTTGACTTATAAAATGATTTAATAGTTAATCGCATAACACATGAAATTTATAGTTTACATCAGGCCTGGGCAAGTTGCGGCTTGCAAGCCGCACGTCATTTGTTTCTCCTCTAATTTGTCTCTCTTCACATATAATGTTTGTGTGTGTGAGAGCCATCTTCACTTGTTTTCGCTACTCCGCTACATTATCTTTCTTTTCTACCTACTTCTGTCATCAGTTCGATTTATACATCGCGTGTAAATAGAGCATTTTTAGTGAAATAATATAATTTTATAAAATCCATTTTTTGCAACAAAAATTTGATCCACAAAGGTAATTTTGTAATTTATTTGTAAAAGGTATTACAATTGATATTTATTTTACATCTGGTTATCTAGGGTTGCTATTATGGGAAAATATCAGAAAAATTTGCTTTTGTTGAAAAAACTAATCAAAATAAAAAATGACCAATCAGATAATGAATCGGATGCAACTGATGTGGAACTATGTGATAACGAAATTTAAATAGAGGAGGAAGCCAATAGAATTGAATTTTCAAGCAGTGAGGATGAAGATCTTCGTTATATAGCTCCTAGTAAAAAAAGAGCTAGGGTTATTTCTGATTCTGAAACCGAAAATGATTTAGACGCTATCGATACATTTTGTAATAAAGAAATTTCAACCGAAAAAGCTGCTGATGGGACTTTATGGGAAACATTGAAAGAAGGTAGAACTGTAGGTAGATTACCGGGTTATACCATATTCAAAGACGTCTCAGGTCCAACTGCCTATGCTCAAAGGCATATTATGCTTGGTTCGGTAAGTAGCGCTTTCAATTTCATAATTGACAAAGGTATGATGGAATATATAAAATCATGTACCGAACTCGAAGCTCGTAAAGTTTTGAATAAGGAACGGTTACAAAATCACAATTATGGGCCTTTGTAGCAATTTTGTATGCTAGAGGAGCATATGAGGCAAAAAATTTAAAGTGTTCATATTTGTGGTCTACGAAGTGGGGTCCGGCTTTTTTCTCCCAAACAATGTCTAGAGATAAATTTATAGACATACTTCGGTTCATACGTTTTGATAAAAAAATGGACGCAGTGAAAGACTGAAAACAGACAAATTTGTCTTGATTTAAAAAATATGGAATAAATTTATAGAGAATAGCCGGGTTTGTTACAATCCTGACGCAAACATAACAATCGATGAGCAATTGTTCCCTACTAAAGCTAGATGCCGATTTATACAATACACGCCAAATAAGCCGGATAAATTTGGCATCAAATTTTGGCTGGCATCTGATGTTAGAAGCAAATACCTTGTAAACGGTTTTCCGTACTTGGGCAAGGATGAA
>NW_014562406.1:0-1536 GCF_001313825.1 Dinoponera quadriceps
ACACGGCGGGATCATTTCATTTGCTCGTTCTTCATCTATTGACAGAACTTGATCGAGAAAGTTGAAGACGGACAGGTCGCCAAAGAGCACTGCATCGCCATGGTGCAGTGTAAAGTGCTGAAGCAGCTGTCGATCTTGAGCCAACGGAAATTCGACGACGAGGACATCACCGCCGACATCGAGTTCCTCAACGACAAGCTGCAGGCGTCCGTGCAAGACCTGAGCTCGTTCGACGAGTACTCGACGGAGGTCAAGTCCGGCCGTCTGGAATGGTCCCCCGTTCACAAGTCCGGCAAATTCTGGCGCGAAAACGCCAGTCGTCTCAACGAGAAGAACTACGAGCTCCTGCGGATCCTTATCCATCTGTTGGACACCAGCAAGGACCCACTCGTCCTTAGTGTGGCTAGTTTCGACATAGGCGAATATGTGCGCCATTACCCACGCGGCAAACAGTACGTTAATCTCTGCGAGCATTTAGTAAAAGTACCAATGCCTGAATCTGTACCTAACTCTGGATATTCTTTCTTTTGGTCTTTAAATACGAATATTTAAACTTTTAACATAGAATATATGTATATATATATTAGATATACGCAAGTATTTTATATTTAAAGATTAAATATTTATATTTGAAGACTAAAACAAGAATGTCCACAGTTAGGTATTTAATTAGATGTTCACGCATTAGTACTTTTACCTTATTACAACCATTTATTGAGTGCTTGGTGGTTTTCAGATTTAGTTTTGATCAGGATTGGGGTAAAGTAATTTAAGTTAGGAGTTTGTTATGAGACTATATATATATATATATATATTATTTTGCATAATTGAAATTTAATTTTAATAAGTTAATTTTAACTCTAATTTTAATTAATTTTTGTTTAGGTTACTTTTCATTAAATTAATGTATACGCCACTTCTAACTTCAAAAAAGAAGTTAGTTTATCCAACCCTGGTTTTGATATAATATATACTTTCGAATTTGATCAAGATCTAAAGAAATCAATAAAGTCTGAAAGCTCACTGAACGCTTAGTGGGCGGCTGTAGTGCTGAATATACCCTCTATGCGAGGGAAAACGTTTACTTCTGTTCTGATTGATTAAAATCATGCGTCTTGTTTCAGTATAATCGAATAACTTGGCGGCAAACAACGTGTGATGCAGCTTCTCGGACATGAGGACCCTAACGTCAGATACGAGGCTCTCCTCGCGGTTCAAAAGCTCATGGTACATAATTGGTGAGTATCATGAAAATTACCCCCNAGATCTAAAGAAATCAATAAAGTCTGAAAGCTCACTGAACGCTTAGTGGGCGGCTGTAGTGCTGAATATACCCTCTATGCGAGGGAAAGCGTTTACTTCTGTACTGATTGATTAAAATCATGCGTCTTGTTTCAGTATAATCGAATAACTTGGCGGCAAACAACGTGTGATGCAGCTTCTCGGACATGAGGACCCTAACGTCAGATACGAGGCTCTCCTCGCGGTTCAAAAGCTCATGGTACATAATTGGTGAGTATCATGAAAATTACCCCC
>NW_014562406.1:1573-3782 GCF_001313825.1 Dinoponera quadriceps
TTTACATGTAGATGTTTCATAATTCGCAAAATTTTCCCCGCGTTTCAACGTTTGTTGTATATTCTGAACCCATGTGTAAACTTTTGAAATGTTCCCTTAGGGAATATCTCGGCAAGCAATTGGAGAAAGAGCAGACTAGCGCGTCTGGACCGCCCACCAGCAAGCCTGGAGCACAAGTGCCAGCGAAAGCCTGAACGCACTCGCGCAACTTGTACAAAACTTGCGGATTCGGTTTGGGAGTACAAGAGTATTACAAGTCGCGTGTATCGCGCAATATATCGTGGTGTAATAATCTGCATCCGCTTGCAAGACGCGCGAGTTATTCAAAATAGTTACATTCCCTTCCATTCACTATATTGTAAAAAAAAAAAAAGAATACACAATCGGTTATACTTTTCTCTTGTGCAATCTAATTTTGTAACATAACTGTTGATCGTGAATTATGTACATATAAATTCGCGTAAACGCGGACGTGCCATTTACATAGCCAGTGTGAGACGGATGCACGAGAGCGTCGGCGGAACGAACGTCCCCGTGTCATGCGCGCAAATCTGTTTTATGTGTATAAATAGAAATTTGTTCTCTGGAATGTTAGCAATATAATGAAAATAAAATGTTATTCTGTTGAGGAAGACGGCACACGTTCTATACAAATGCGCACATGCATACACAGATACATACGTACAGGCAGATTTCGCGCGATTACACCTTGTTAAATGCCAGTTTGATATTTATATTGCAAGACGCGAGCTGAGTCACGAGGTACTTGAAGATATACGGTACTTCGATACTCTTTATGGACTCCTCGTTGCCGCAAAGACGGCACTTGGTGCTCTTCTCATAGCTCAAAGACGCTATTTCCGTGACTGGCCCGAGCAGCGTACCGCACGACTGGCAAATCGAAGTCTGCAAATGGATGTTAATTATTTTATTAATTACTGTTATTACCATTAAGTTAATTACTGTCCTTTACACGCATAAGACTAGCACGAAACAAGAATAGAGACGAGTGGACATTGACCATCATCTGGAACTTGACAATCCAGCAGATGAGAATAAACGTGTGCCCAGTTCAAAGGATTAAAGAAGACTTGTATCTCGTCACTTACGCTTATTTTGTCAGAGCAATGGAAGAGACGGTCTTGAAGAAGATACGAGCAGCCGTGAGAGAGCAGAGCATCTCGCTCCATCTCACCGAATCGGACACCACCACCACGTCGGCGACCTTTGATGGGTTGTCTCGTCAGTAGGTCGACCGGACCAGTGCTCCTCACCTAGAAACAAATTATGCGTTTATCCGTTCTTACGATAACTGACATTAACGAGATACGATTGCTAATCTGGAGGTAGTAATTGGAAATAAGTGAAAATTCGAATGTTGAGGGCGAGCAACGAAAAGATGGAGCAAAAGAGCGAAAAGACGTTCTCGTTATCGACATCTCAAAAAGAGAATTTAACGTAAAACTTGGTTACCTGCCACTTATCGGAAACCATGTGCCGCAATCTCTGATAATGCACAATTCCGAAGAAGATGTCGGCATTCATTTCGCGTCCGTCCACGCCGGAATACATTCTTTCGGTCCCGTAGTAATTGTAGCCAGCGTGCTCCAACAATTTCCCGAAATAATCTATCGCCGTGTTTTCCTCGTCGAACCTGAAGGGCGTGGCGTCATGAACCAGCCCGTGCACAGCGGCCGACTTGCCGGCCATCACCTCGATCATCATAGCTGCGACAACAATGATTACCCACGATTACAGCCAACGTAATTATCGAGACCGTTTTCCTTTGACTCAAACTCACCTATTGTCATACGACTTGGGAAACCGTGAGGATTAAATATGATGTCGGGGATTAAGCCAGACTCCGTAAAAGGCAGGTCTTCCGAGGGCCACTTCTGCGAGCAGATACCCTTTTGTCCCGCCCGCGACGCGAATTTGTCGCCGACGTCGGGATTCCTCTGAAGATTCGACGGGTTTAAAAATATTAGATATATGTGTATAGATATATATGTATAGATGTGCGAAAAATATTATATCTGTAAGAGACATCGTGTCTGCAAAAGACATCACATAATGATATGCTAAATTGCTTGGTTCATATATTATTTTTTAATAGGCGAGGCCTACAGGAGAAACCATTTAAAAGAAATGTATCGACAATAATATATATACTTTATGAGTGACGTGGAAACTTATTTTGCCATGATAA
>NW_014562407.1:0-423 GCF_001313825.1 Dinoponera quadriceps
TAGCGTTGGCGTTCTCGACGTCAGTCGACGAAGTTATGTAGATTTTCCGATGAGAACGACTGCTTCAGCGGCGATTCTCCGACGATCTCGCGTTGAAATACTCTTGACTTTTCTTTGGTTTATTTTCTTTTATTGTCACCGACGTTTCCGTATGTAATAAATGTTATTTTTCTTTTGTTCTCGTGAACATATCGCGTATTCTTACGCCTTTGCCGTAAGTGTTATTGTGTCTGTCTCCCTTGTACGAGTTTGTGCGACTTATCGCCCGTAAAATTTATGACTTCTACCCTCTCCGTTCGGATTGTTTAGTTAGTCGAGCTTATCGCGAAATAACATTGTGGAAAACTTTCCACGAGCGCTTGGATTTTTGTAGACGCTCACAGCGTCTAACGCCCTACTCTCGGTTTTTCGTTTCGTCTATCG
>NW_014562408.1:0-977 GCF_001313825.1 Dinoponera quadriceps
CTGGCCGGAATCACACGCCACTTAACAAATTGTTAACTTCAAACCTTTAAAACTCAAAAAGTACATAACGAAAAAATAGTTTATAATAGTGTTTTGGAAAGCTCTCGAGATAGGATATAAGGATATATAATAAAATGTAGGGAGTTCCATTAAAAAAAAAAAGTTGACCTTGAAATAACCTTGAAGGACATCGTTAAGGTCAAAATCAAGGTCACCATCTTACTCCCCGCTTGAAACCATACAACTTTGCTATTGGACATTTTCACCAAAATGCATTCTAACTGAATATACTAGGGGGGTCCAATACTTCTCGATGACCCTGTATATATTGCGAATCGTTAAAAAAATTAGGCTACAAAAATTTTAAATATAAAAAGAGTCAAAAAGTAGAAGAAAAACCAAAAAAATTAGAAAAAACTTAGAAAAAAAGAAATAAATAGAAGAAGGATATGTGCTCGTTTTACATCTATCACGAATTAATGAAAAAAAGTGAAGCAACAAAAAGAGTATAGTTTATAAAGAGCGAAAAAAAATAGAAACTATTCAAAAATTTCGAAATAAATCAAAAGCAAGGTGGAAATGAATTACATAAATAAATACGTAACAAAAAAATATATAATATTTCAATTTTTGAAGAATTAGAGCCCCGAAAGTAAGAATTACCCTTAGGTTTTTAAGGGATGCCGGCTAACTTTCGAACGACTGATATCAGGGTGGTTGGGATGTGCCAGTACTAATGCCTGAAGATAGGAGCGTCGATACCCATACACGCGATATATTATACGCAACCGTCACAGAGTTGTGAGACTTTCTCCATTCCATAAATGCAACTTTCAAGAATATAGGGTCTCGGAGGGAGGTGGTGGAAGGTTGGGGTAAGTGCGCTTTATAGCACTTCCGAGGGGCAGCAACGTTCCCTCAGACACCAACCTTACCTCACCAATGGTTTACGAGATACGGGCGAGAGAATAAAAATG
>NW_014562409.1:0-947 GCF_001313825.1 Dinoponera quadriceps
TAACGCTTAAGTTCCCTCGGTGGCCGAAGATTTCCAAAACTGTCAAAGTTTATCGCGCGATTTCCTCTCTTCACATACGCTGCCCAGTGAGTACCCGGACCCTCTGTGCTGTCTAAATTTACAATACCGCTCTCATTGTGACGTACTCCATCTACCGGTAAGACATCACGCATGAAAACACCTCGAAAGAAAGGTATACGCCACGCCAGTTTTTCCAACTGTACGTTGGTCATTGCACCCGCGGATAACTTTAGCGTCTCCTTGACGTTTTTTTTTTTCTTCGAGATACCTTTTCCATCTTTGTATGGGGCAAGATAGACTCCTCGACCTTTCATAACACGGTCTTCTATGGCGCGATGGTGACGTTTTAATTCTTCCAATTGACGTTGCGCGGTTTTCTTATCGTTTACCGCTTTGACGACTCCAGCTGCTCCTCCGACCAGCGGACCGACTACTCCTAATAACGGTAGAACTGGTAAAACACCACCACGTTTTGCCGGTCGAAGTATTCGTTTTTTATTCATCATCTACTTCGTTTTCATACCCATACCGTGTTTTTCCTTTGTTTTCATCGCCACCCAGACTGCTGTAGCTGCAGCTCTCTCCCCTAGAGTGGAATCTTTCGCAGTTATGCGTTCTCAAGCTCTCACAGCGAGAATCTTATCCGCTGGGTGCCTTTCGGCGAGATCGTTGCTACACGAATACGCGATATCGTGCTCGCGACACGCGGCGTCTAATAGATTAATACCTCGATCACCTCTGGCCAATCGTTTTGCCAAGCGAGTTCCAGGACCGCAAAAATTATATCCAGGTATGTGTAACTCGACGGGCAGCGCGTTTATCGCGCGATTCAACAAACCACTACCTCGTTTTACACTCGTCGCTGACATTCGTCACAGTCTCTGATCAATGGTGCTGGACCGTCGATGTGCGTTCGCTGCCAAGGG
>NW_014562410.1:0-303 GCF_001313825.1 Dinoponera quadriceps
TAATTTTTTTTGGATCTTTCGAAATCCCTTCATTTGAAACACTATGGCCCAAAAACTTAACGGAATTTCCAAGAAAAACGCATTTCTTAGGATTCAATTTTAAATGAGCGGATCTTAATTGCAGAAAAACAGCTTTTAAGCGTTCAATCATACTTTCAAAAGTCTTACCATAAATTATTACATCATCCAAATAAACTACACAAAATTTATACAAAAACTTTTGCAGCTTCCCATTTCTTATATAAAACACCATACTTAATGACCAAACTATCCCAATAAGACAAATAAATTTTAGAAGACAGA
>NW_014562411.1:0-456 GCF_001313825.1 Dinoponera quadriceps
TTTTCCAAAACAACAATATGACGACAATCGACAGTGGGAAAGAAATTCATGATCGTGAAAAAATAACGAAAGAGATCGCGAAAACGAGCGACTCGATTCGTAAGAAATATCGCGCTCTGAAAACTGACACGATGGAAGAAGATATCACAATGGGATAACGTTTCAAACCTATTTTCCAGCCTCTACAGAAAATTGTTAAAAACACCGTTGATTCCAATCCGCTCGTGTTGAAAAATACGCCGATTGAAGATGTGAAAAATGAAATATTACTTCCACAAGGAAAAAAGGAGCGTATGAAAAAGATGGAAACGAAACAGAGAAAACTAGTGAATACATATGCTGACAAGGGAAAGAATGAACTGAAAAGAAGACTAGAGGAAGATATTATTTTCGATCAACTGCGAGAAAAACGACGAAGAAAGATTTCATCGGATACGTTACCGACACCACTCACGC
>NW_014562412.1:0-381 GCF_001313825.1 Dinoponera quadriceps
GGGGGGAGGGGGGGAGCTAGCGGCAGGGAGCGGATGGTCGCCGTTAGGCGGGCGGAGAGGAAGCGGGCGAGGCGAGGGTAAAGCACTAATGAGCAAATAAGGCGAAAAAAGGTGAAAATTCATTAGCAGTCAGCTAGCAATGGACGACGATGGGAAGGGCTTTCTCCAGAGACGGTTGGGCAAGACCTTCGGACTTTGTTGTGCGAACTGAAAGAGATGCGGAAGGAACAGACACGCTTACGCGGAGAGTTTAACGAGGTGCTTCAGCATTGCGACGAGAGATGCCAACAACGACTAGAAGTCCAGCTAAGTTCCTCCAATAATAGTTTTTGCTGAGCCTTGTATCTGGTATTTGATTTAGTTATAAAAATTTTAATCTTA
>NW_014562413.1:0-386 GCF_001313825.1 Dinoponera quadriceps
TCATGTGAGCCGAGCATGATGCGGCAAACGATCTCACGTGTTCTAAACATTAACACGCGGATTTCTTAACAACAACATAAGTAAACAAGAAGCACGCGTGTCTCATCACGTGTTCGGGTAGAAAAACACCGAATTGTCAAACCATATCAAAAACATGATCGAAAAGGCTTCGTCCGATCGAAGGTCGATCAATCTATTCGTTCCGCTGAAAAAAAAAACAAAAAACCGCGTTATATTGGTATATAAACTAGGTGCCTTGAGAGCACAAAAGACCGTTACAGAGACGTTAAGCGAACTCTCAGCGAGAGAGAGACTTTTCGAATCGAAATTAGAACAAGCTGTTCGGTTCTAATAGTTCGCGTATCTCGGCTCGCTACGGATCGATC
>NW_014562414.1:0-2088 GCF_001313825.1 Dinoponera quadriceps
AGGCCGTATACTTTCTTGTGGAAAAAACTGCGCATTTACAATTAAACACCCTGTATATATTATTTCTGTAACATATAAGCTCTCCTAGAGATACAAATTTTAGAATAATTTCCACATATATATTTACCTTTGCATATTTCTGTAAAAAGATTCGATAATATGAAGAAAAATTTATTATTTTTAACACAATGCTTATCTCTCTTTTCTGTTCTTCCTTTCCAAATGCGTCACTTCAGCAACGTACGTAACTGATTATCATAATATGTAGATGCTGCACATCGGTGGACAAATAGATATCATTCATCAGCAGTTAAACGCGATCTGCCATAAGGACGGCGAATACGGCTTATCCACAGCCATTGTGAGATCCTTAATCAGTAAGTACCATGAAATCATTGCTTTCTCGAACAGCATCGAGAGCCTCTTCAGCAGTATCGCGCTGATGCAATTCTTATCGAATACAATGATTATGTGTTGCATCGGATTTCTCGTGGTAACCGTAAGTATTTGACCTGCTTGAAATTTCGTTCCGTAAATGCTGAGTATACACCAACATTTTCACTGTATTAGTCGTGATACTTCATAAAAGTTCGGAATGCCTGCGCACCTAAATATCGCAATTGGCGCGATTTGTCTCCGTATATACACACTTAATATCCTGGGAGTTCCCATGCATCTGAAAACAAATAATGGTATAAACTTTTAATTGCACTTTTAGATATCATTGTTTATTCCCCTTATTTTATGTACATTTCCATTTTGAATATCATTCGTCGATCTCTATTGAGCGCACGTCGACGTTTTTTTGATCGTCTTTCTTTATCTATTTGTTTAAACCGTAGACAGTAGGTACTGATGATGCAATCAGAATGTTGATAAGGATCCTTTTCTTTTATATCGCCATGACAATGGAGTCGTTTATTTTTTGTTTCGCCGGGGAATATTTGAGTAATAAAGTGAGTATGTAAGATCCTCACCAATCCGCTAAATATTTCTAACTTTCGCATTGAGCTGTTGAAAAAACCGTTAGGTTCTATTGTTTGTGTTGCTTTGTTCTATTGCTTTAAGAATAGGTCTGATGCTTACGTGCAAAAATGAAATACTGTGTGTGCGCCGAGGACAATACATCTTCTCCTGTTTCTCTGCATCTGTCTATCGTTTGTAAAGTAAAACCGTCGGTGATGCGGCATACGAATCTCTTTAGTATTTCTTCAAGCCGCAGGACAATCGTATTCTGTTGCTCATGATAATGAGGTCGCAGCGACGGCTGACGATCACCGCGGGGAAATTTATGGATCTGTCACTACAAGGATTCACAAATATAAGATTTGAGTAACAACGTGATTTCATAAAAAAATCGACAATGCAATTGCTGATTTTTATGCTGTCTTTTAAAATTGCCTCGAAAGGTCTGCATTATTATTTTTATTGCGCGCTTTGATACTGAAATTTTATACATGTGTCTGAAGTTAAATATGACTAAGTATGTGTGTGATGTTAAGAATTAAGTATCTTGTAATAAACAATTTCAGAAATTGAAATTAGCACTAAATGTGCATATAAAAAATTATTATGTCCAAGCTCTATATTAACACTAAACCTACCATGCGCGGTCAAATGACCGTTTTTGAAATTTCGTTTAGAATTTCTCGTATACAACGTTATTGTATTACCATGTAGCTTATTGACATTTCCTATAATATACATACAACCAATTTTTCAATATTCACAACTTTCTTTATTGTTTACTTTCCGAAAAAAATTTATAGCATGTCTAGTCTACCACGAACGGTCATTTGACCATTTGAAAAATTCATGTTATTTACGATTATATTCTTTGGAAAGCGCGATTGGAACAAATGCATAGCGTTCTTTCTACGACAGTACGGTCTTGCGATCCGAACAGAGAGCATCAAAATTTCACAGTGTATAATAGAAATTATTACGTGGTATAAGTGATAGTTTCGACAAAGTCAACAGAGCCAACAATATTTTGTGGTATGATTTACAATTGTTTTTTTTTATTTCTGGTCTCAATGTTTTTGCCCCGTTTGATTTATATTTTTATATTTTAGTTTTTACTTTATC
>NW_014562415.1:0-1262 GCF_001313825.1 Dinoponera quadriceps
GCTCGGAGTAGTCTATTACGAGCTACTCCAGCCTAACGAAACTATCACTAGAAAACGTTATCAACAGCAACTGATGTAATTAAGCCAAAAATTGAAGTTTAAACGCTCCCAATATGCCAAAAGACATGACAAAGTGATTTTTCAGCACGACAAGGCTCGGCCACATGTTGAAAATTCGTCAAGAATACTTAGGAAACTTTACAATGGGATGTCTTACCCCACCCGCCGTATTCACCAGACATTGCTCCTTCGGACTACCACACGTTCCGGTCGATGGCTCACGCCCTGGTCAGCACTTCACTTCTTACGAAGAAGCCAAAAATTTGGTCGATTCATGGGTAGTCTCAAAAGATGAAGAGTTTTTTCGACGTGGCATCCGAGTGCTGCCAGAAAGATGGCAAAAAGTAGTGCCGGACAATATTTCGAATAAAATGTAACGTATGTTTTTTTTACAATAAATTGATAATTTTTATAAAAAGCGGCGGAAACTTATTTGTATTACTAATATAATAACACAACGTTGCTTGGTTTTCACCACGTGGAGGTAGACTTCATTGAAAACCTTCTTTTATTTTCTTTGGTATTTTTTGTTTTTTTTTGTTTTTTTTTTAGTTTTATTATATTTTTAAATAGTATAGAAGCAAAATTTCGATCTGATTTCAATTTCCTTGGCCATGAGTTTTTATAAAACATTTATCACAAAAGTACTCATTATTACATTGGATGCAATACTTCATCGATCTTATTGGACATCTTCTTATTGAGCAATTTTCTTTTGTTGCTTTTTTCCAACTGATGATTGAAGTGGTGTTGCTCTAAATAATATTTGCTAATATCCATACCAAATTCTTTTATTCCACGCTTTTTTTCAGGGTTGACAGTGTTACATAAAACCGTAGCATTTGTAATAGCAGCTTGTACTATTCTCACAAAAATTATCCACGTCCATTTTTTAGATCGAATAATGGGCAAGATGCTATTACAATANTCGTGTAAGTCAACTCCACCCATGTATTTATTGTATACTGTAAATGCATTAGGAAATGGTAGAACTCCTTTCTTTTTTTCTTCCTTATTATATCTGTTTACATTACTTTGTGGAGTGATACCAGCTGCGGTTGATAGTATAGAAACTGGTTTTGAATCTTGAACAGTGATAAAATTGATTCCACTATTTTTATCATATTGCACTACATAAGTACCTCTAGGTGCTTTTTTCTCTAAAACGTTTGTCACACTTAATCTGTTTTCCCTTACTGTAC
>NW_014562416.1:0-501 GCF_001313825.1 Dinoponera quadriceps
TTTTCCGGCGGGATGAGTATAACGGTCAAAATGGGCATCAAATGAACTTAAAATTTTATTTTGCAGACAAATTTTGCATTTGAGTAATGTATTAAAAACTTTTATTGATAATAAATACAAATGCGAAAAACTACGTTGTTTTCCTAGCTTTCAAATTGTTAAAATAAAATTTGATAACAATTTCAATTATACATTTAGTACCATTTCTTAATAGCAGCGAGTACAAACCTCAGGTGAATACTTGATCCTGTTTTGGGGACGCTTACTGCGTGACGGTTACTACGTGAATGCTAACGAAACTTTTCGATGGGCATTTATGTATGGATTTCGAAATAATTAATATAATGCGTATTAAATTCGCATTTATTGATTTCGATATGATTAACATAATGCAAATTAGATTCGCCTTTATAGATTTCGATATGATTAACATAATGCAAATTAAATTCGCAATTATGTTAATATTATTATTCGTCGTTTTATTATACAAATATTCTTTGT
>NW_014562417.1:0-1116 GCF_001313825.1 Dinoponera quadriceps
ATAGCTGGTTCGCTTCAAAAGAAGAAATGTTTTTTTGGCGTGGCATTCGTAAACTGCCGGAGAGACGGGAAAAATGTATAAATAGCAATTGACAATATTTTGAATAAAATATTTTTTATCATTTTCAAACAACAGACGTGTAATTTTTACAAAAAAATTCCGGTTTCATACTTCTACGCCTGGTAAACGGTGAAAAACTAAACCACTTACGCTTTGCAGATGATCTAATTCTATTTTCGGAGGGTCCAAATAAGCTAGAGCAAATGTTACAGCAATTGTCAGATCAAAACGCAAAAGCAGAGCTATCAATGAACGCGGCTAAGACAAAAATTATGACTAATAGTTCACAAACATATAACATCACTGTAAACACAGAAAAAATAGGATATGTAGACGAGTATGTATACCTGGGACAGCTGATAGCCGCAAAGGATACTATGCACAAAGAAATTGAAAGAAAGATAGCCAATACTTGGAAAAGATTTTGATCTCTTAGCGAAGTTATGAAAAGTAAAGACATGCCAATCAAAGAAAAAAAGAAAGTATATAACATGTGCATTTTGCCATGCTTAATGTATGGTTGCCAAACATGGGCACTGACAGAACAACTAATGAATAAAATAAATGTATGTCAAAACGGAATAAAGAGGAATGTAATTGGGGTCAAGAGAAAAGATAAAATAAAATTAAAAGAAATAAAACTAAACTATAACTAAATTTAAAGATATAACTAAACTAAACTATAACTAAATTTACAGATGCAAAAAAGGTATACAAAACGCTAAAATGGCGATGGACAGGACATATGTTAACACATTGACAGCCGGCCACGCGAAAACGCGGGTTTCTGAGTCTGTCGCTTGAGCGCCGGCCCCGTGAAAACGCGGGTTTCTCAGTCTGTCGCTTGAGCGCCAGCCCCGCGAAAGCGCGGATTTCTGAGTCTGTCGCTTGAGTAGCTGCGACAGTAAAAAGAAGCGAGAGTAACTTTATGTGTGCTGAATGCTTAGTACCTTTACATCTTAGACAATGTTTCGAGAAATACCACACTTGCCTTAAATACTAAAACTTTTGTTTTCTGTTTACGTTATATACAGGGTGTCCCAGACCACCCGTCTC
>NW_014562418.1:0-588 GCF_001313825.1 Dinoponera quadriceps
ATAGATTTTACACTGTCATATTAAGCTGAAATAAAATCAAGCAGCATAATCTTTAAATTATAAAGATATTATTATCATAATTATAACTGTATTAATAATATTCATAACATTAATACTTACAAATATATCAAAACATATAAATATATTAATAATTATTAACAATGTGTCAAAAGTAACGTTAAGCAGTAAAAACTTTCGTTAGAAAACTATATTGCACTTCATTGCATATTCCATATTTTACGGGAAATGGACGTAGACGTTGTCATCTACTTTAATAGGTCCGCAGTGTCATCTACTTTAATAGGTTGCAGTTCGCAATTCATTCCCATCAAAAAAAATTTTGTATTGTCAGGNAAAAATGACATACCTAGAAGAAAATCAATATTTAGTCATACGTAATGTTCATAATAATGTTTCACCTTCATGTTTCATATTTCATGAAGACTCAAAAAATATATATATTTTTGTATGACGATATTAAATATATTTTAAACAGATGCGAAAGGAATACAAAATAGTGACATGATGCACGTATTTATTTCGGCCACTTATTCGATGAGATATTCTTGATGATTACATTGCCAATCT
>NW_014562419.1:0-5596 GCF_001313825.1 Dinoponera quadriceps
ATAAGTTTTACAAGCTTCTCTATAAGTTATATTCGCAATTTCATCATCCGAATCAGCATCAAAATCTGATGTATCAGAGCCAGAATCATCAGGATTTAGAACAGTAACTATTTCATCATAAATGTCGTTTGATGTATCGACTTCATACATTACATGGAAGGAAGCAGAACGCCTCTTACGCTTTTGCGACATGGTAATATAATATAATAACAATTATAAAATAATAACAACAATGATGATAAATGACTAAATTTTTCAAAAATCAAATTTTGAATAATTCCAATCGATTTATAAAACAATATTGAATCAATGTATATTATCAGCGCTTCTTATCCACTGATCAAATAAAATATATCACTTAACCTCAAACAGCAAAAACAATTACATCAATCCGACCACAATTATTTGAACACAAATTTACACGAGACTGGCAGGTAGTAAAACTGAGTTTATACATTAATTTTGTAAATTAATTTTATGATAAGTATATTATTGCGTGAGGAATACACTTAAAAAAAGGCTAAACATACCATAGTAATAATAGCTGTCCTTTATTCTGAAAAATATTCAACATTTTTGTNGAAACTATTAAGTTTAGTGAAAAAGTTTATATAATAAAAATGTTTTAGAATCAATCAAAGAACATCCACAAATATTTTCAAAATTTTTCGAGATATTTTTGGAAAATTGGATTTTCCGAATTTTTTAGAAAATCAAAAATTGTCTCCAAAAATTCTGAAAAATTTTGAGAGTATTCTTTGACTAATTCTAAGACATTCTTATTCTATAAACTTTTTCACTAAACTCAATAGTTTCCGAGAAAAAAATTGGATTAGATTATTGTGAATTTTTTACGTTTTTGCCGCCATATTTTATGTAAAAAGGAGCGGTTCAATGATTACATAAAAATTTCCTGAAATACTTTAACTATCGTGATCACCCCTGATCACGTTTATAGCATGAATTCTTTTCGGTTACATTGTAAAAAAAATCCCCAAAAAATTGATTTTAAAAACTTTTCACGTTTTTTGTTTAAATAGGTCATATTTTGTTTTCTTCAAGTTTAATCAGAATATTGAGCCAGGATTCTGAAAGAGCATGAAATTCTAGGTCGGAATATGTGGAAACATAATTTNACCATATTGTAAAAAAAAGTGGTTCAATGATTACATAAAAATTCCCTGATATACTTTAACTATCGTGATCACCCCTGATCACGTTTATAGCATGAATTCTTTTCGGTTACATTGTAAAAAAAATCCCCAAAAAATTGATTTTAAAAACTTTTCACGTTTTTTGTTTAAATAGGTCATATTTTGTTTTCTTCAAGTTTAATCAGAATATTGAGCCAGGATTCTGAAAGAGCATGAAATTCTAGGTCGGAATATGTGGAAACATAATTTTTTTTATTCCGATAACATAAAAAATCTACGCGTTGAAAGTTTGTTAAAAAATCAGGACGCTTGGGCGTTAATGGGTTAATGGAGACGTGCGCTGCAGTGTAGAAAGGGAGAGAAGACATTGTCGGTCTGCGTCGCGCTTGCGGCGCAGCTGGTCGGAAGCTAAAGTATACCGGCTGTGNCCTAAAAAAATTTTTTTTCAAAAATTTCACATTTTTATGATTAAATCGGACATATTTTGTTTTCTTCAAGTCTAATAAGAATTTTAAGCCCGGATTCTGAAAGAGCATGAAATTTTACGTCGGAATATGTGAAAACGAAAATTTTATAATGCCGATAACATAATAAATAATCGCGTTAAAAGTTTGCTAAAAAATAAGGACGCTTCGGCGTTAATGGGTTAAATAGCCTTACCAATGGTTTATGGTCAATTATTATTTTGTATTTCGTTCCGTATACATATACCGTATACATATAGCCATATCATTGGTCGGTTATTATTTTGAATTTTGTTCCATATACATATGGGCGAAAATGTTTCACTGCCCAAACTATTGCTAGCAGTTCCTTTTCCGTGATGCTATAATTTTGTCCCGCGCGAGATAGTACGCGGCTAGTATAAGTTATAGTGTTGTCTTTCCCTATCGGCCCTTGTGACAAAATAGCTTCTATCGTGTAATCCGAAACGTCGGTGGTAATGATAAATCTCTTGTTGAAATCCAAATATTTTAACATGGGAGAGGTTGTCAACTTTTTCTTTTAATGCCGGGATCGCATGTTCTTGTTCTTGTCACAATTCAAATTGTGTTTCTTTTTTTGTTAATTTTATAAAGGGTGTGCTATTTTAAAAAAATTTTCTATAAATCTCTCTAGTATCCTGTTAGGCCTATAAATGAATGTATATAAAAATGATTGTATGTCTTTGACTTTTCTCGGAACGGGAAACATATGCACTGTTTTTAATTTTGATGGATCCAGTAAAATTCCTTTTTCAGAAATTATATGTCCTAAGTACGTAACTTCTTTTCGTAGGAAATTACACTTGTTTGGTTAATTTTAAGTTACTTTGGTACAACCTTTTTAATACTGTGATTAATCTTTTGTTATGGTGTTCTAAGCTGGACCCATAAACGACTATGTCGTCCAGATATACCAAGCATTTTGTTCCTTGTAGTCCAGCTAGTACGATATTCATTAGCCGCTGGAAGGTTGCTGGTGCATTTTTTAATGCAAAAGGCATTCGATTGAGTTCGAAATGTCCTGTAGGTGTTGAGAATGCTGTTATATGTTTATCTTGTTTTCCCATTGGGATTTGGTGATAACCTGACGCTAAGTCTAGCGTAGTAAAATATTTTGCGTTTCCAAGTAGGTCTAGGATATTATTTATGTTAGGTAATAGGAAGGAATCTACAACTGTTAGATCATTTAGTATTCTAGAATTGATCACGACTCGCAATTTGGTTTTTCCGATCGCATCAGTTTTCTTTGGCACTACTAATAAGGGAGCATTCCACTGGCTAATGCTGGGACGAACGATATCAGCATTGAGCATTCCTCGTACCTGTCGATCCATTTCCTGCTTGTGCTTCTCAGGCAAACGATATGGTTTTATATTTACCGGTGTTACATTACCTAGAGTAGCAATTACATGCTCCACAGCTGTAGTATGAGTGGGACAGTCTTCTTTAAGCAAGAACACATTGCTGAAATCTTCACAAATCGTGTATATTGTTTTTTGTTCTTCATGGTTCAGGTGTTGTAGGCGTAATTGTCGCGTCAATTTTTCCATTCGTGGTTGCAGTGTCTTACCATGTTTCTGTCTCTATTTGTATTCTGTCTGTATTTATTAGATTTATTTCTTTCTCATTGGAATCCGGTACGTCTTCTAAAGTTACATATGGGGTAGCTAATTCGACCGCGTCCTCCGTAGTGTTTATAACGCTTACGTTACACGTGTAGTTGTTTGGAATTATTAGGCAATTCCCAATAAAAACTACGGGTTTTCTTTCCTCAGCGGTGACGATCCCTACTGAATTTGCATTTGTTGTTGCCTTAACTATCGTTTCGCTTCGAGCAGATATATGATATGTTCGATAGGGCAACAAACCCAGGTTGTTCCCAAGAATCCTCAGTTTCCTATTTTGATAGTTGCAGGTCACATTATACGCCTGCAGAAAATCGACTCCTAATATTCCCTCATACTCGATGGGAAAATCATCTTTTACCACGTAATTTTATGTTGTAAGACTAGTCTCCATAGTTTTATAGTTGCGATAAACTTTTGTAGCGTACTCGTTCGATGTCCGGTTACTCCGGTATAGGCGTTACTATATCCACAGTCACGAAAGTTTCCCGCTTTAAGAACCACATTTTTATAAAACTAAGTGAAGATCTGATATCCAGTAAAAGCGGTATTTCCCCCTGTCTGGCTTCGCATATTGGAAGTATCACTAAATCCAATCCCGTGTGAGTTTGCCTAGCTTCCCTCATTCTTCGATCTGAAATTCTCGAGCATTTTGCGTTCTATAGTTTCTTTTCTGTCTCTTATTTTTACTTTTGTTTTTGTTAGTATTGTCTCCCTGGTTCATTCCACGCCTATCAGTCAAGGCGGTGTTTGTGTTTTAATGCTCTTCGCGGCGTTCAAAGTTAGGCGTATTCAACTGGCTTCCCATGCAGCTTCCAGCATTCTTCGTGAGTATACCCTACCTTTTTGCAGCATGTGCAATATTTTTCTGTCGCGTTTACGCGGGGGCGTTTGCTTATAGTTGGTAAGGTGAATTGGTTCGCATAACGGCTGGTACGACAGTCTTTCCCTTGATGTCCTGTTTTGCCGCATTTGTGATACGTCAGAGGTCTAACATTTTCTCAAACGCGCGGATGTCGTTGGTCAACTGTTATATGGGGGTGTAGTTTCGCGATTATTATAGTGGTTAGTTAGTCCTTTTACCTTTTTTTCCTCCATTGCTCCGGCAATAGCTTAAGCTAGCTTAGTGGGAGCTTGGGATCGCACTATGGTTTGCAGCTTCTCATTAAACCTAAGTTGGAAATTAATTAGCGCTTGAGATTTAATGTATTCGTGGATAGCTCTCTTTTCTGCCGGGATGTATACTGTACCGTCAGTGGCTGACTCGTATAATTTTGTCGCTAGTTTATCGACTCTCTTTCCGTAGACCCATGGCCTATCTTGTTTCGTACAGGTTATTGCCTTAGCAATTCAATTTCTTCTCTAGGATATATTAGACCGTAAGCATAATTGCAAGCATGCAGGAATTCCTTGAGACTTCCTTTACTTGAGCAATTATTATATGTCTGTATTAAGTCCCTGGCTTTTTTTATCCGCTGTCTATTGGTGTCGGTTACAAAGAATTTGCGACGAAGCATTCCCTTCGGCAAACACTTCGACCGACCGACCATCCGTTGGCCGCAGAACGGCGCTACGCGCCAACAAACATATTCACACGCGAAGCACGCAACCGACACGTGCACACGTAAGCAACAACGTTTGTTGTTGTTGCCAAACACGTGTCGGAAAAACAGCGAAAACACGGTATAAAAGACCGCTCCGCCGTGGTATCGGGACCAGATTCCGCCAGAGTCAGCCGAGATCGCAAGATCACCAGCTGCTCCGGATCCCATCCCCAGGTCGAGGGACTGCGACGGTGTGTACGCCGTCTCCACCGGGAGCTCCCGACCTTCTTGTCCGTGGCAGACCTGGGGATCGACACGAGACGGGGTGGTGTGTTCGCCGCCTCGGTTGAGTGTTCTCAACCTCGGGCCCTCCACTCTAGCCATTGGGGCTCTGCGTCTCCAAGGCATGCGAACGCCCCGGAATACCNTGCGACGGTGTGTACGCCGTCTCCACCGGGAGCTCCCGACCTTCTTGTCCGTGGCAGACCTGGGGATCGACACGAGACGGGGTGGTGTGTTCGCCGCCTCGGTTGAGTGTTCTCAACCTCGGGCCCTCCACTCTAGCCATTGGGGCTCTGCGTCTCCAAGGCATGCGAACGCCCCGGAATACCCTTCCGCGTACCGCGCCGCGTAACTAGAGACAACGCGTGTCTCTCCGCCGCACTTCACCGGAGGTACCACCGACCGCCGCAAACCGCGAACCGACCGCCGCCGGCTGCACGTTGGCTAGGCTCGACCTGCCGACTCCACCGTTCCTGTAAGGAGGCACGATACCGCGTGTCCTCCGC
>NW_014562420.1:0-596 GCF_001313825.1 Dinoponera quadriceps
GCCGCGTATCGCACGGCATCGACTGAGTCGCTTTGTGTGGCTACGAACGCGGTTTCCGTCGACATTCTTTCCGAGGAATCTGGGGTGCTATTCGAAGTTAAAAAGAATAAGGATGCCAAGGTAAGAGATAGGATTGTACTCTACGCAGGGATCCAAAAGGATGCGTTGGACCTCGTGAGGCTAGCGGCAACCGAGATGTGGCAGGATAGATGGTCTTCTTCTGTCAAAAATCACATCATACGTGCCTTCTTCAGCGATGTCGGGGCTAGAGTTGGTGTGTCCTGNCAAACCTATCCACTATGTCACGCAAATGATCACCGGACATGGCAACTTCTAGAGGCACCTCGCGGATCTGGGACTTCCAGACGGTGGGATGTGTGCTTGCGAGAACGGCGAGGACACTGCGGTGCATCACCTCCTCCGCTGCCAGCTCTTTGAACTGCAGAGAGAGGCTCTGCAGGAATTTGTTCCAGTCGGGGCCTGGGAATGGCCGGCGGCAGCGCCCTTCTTGGTGTCGTCTCCAGAGGCTTTTTCGGTCTTTGCCGATTTCTGCAAGGAGACCCTTTGGATAAGGGAGGTTGTTGGTAGATTTCTGG
>NW_014562421.1:0-231 GCF_001313825.1 Dinoponera quadriceps
CGACGAGAATTAAGAAACTGGTAGTCGAAGCAAAAATTCGAATTTTATGTCAGCCATAGAAGCTCATGGGTGGGTCAAAAAATCCGAAAAAATTCGACAAATGTTTTCTAAAATAGTACTACCGATTGCCATAGGTTTCGATCAAATTTAATTTTTGAGCGTAGCCCTTTCACATGGAATGACTTATATATATATATATATATATATATACAGGGTATATATATATATATA
>NW_014562421.1:368-676 GCF_001313825.1 Dinoponera quadriceps
ACCTTTAATTTCTTAAATGGAAACCCCCATTTTTCAAAGCATATTCTTGTAGCTTACCTCGAGAGCTTTCCAAAACGCTATAATGAAACGTTTTTTAATACTTTTCGAGTTATGAAAGTTGAAATTTACGGTACCGCCGGCATTAGCATTACCCAAGGTGGAGGTTGCACGGTCGGATTTACACCTCTTTGTGTGTTTGTGTGTTTGTGTGTGTGAATGTGTGTGTGTCAACAGAGATAAGGACCCCACGGTTCGTCACTCCCGTAGTATTTATCGACTCCAAACCCTCTCTGCTGTACGCGCGCGCG
>NW_014562422.1:0-381 GCF_001313825.1 Dinoponera quadriceps
TTTTCATCGTATTAAGATTGGCGCGAATTATTATAGGATATTCATTCTCGATATATCTATATAGTGTATTCTTGTTAATTTTCGCCTGCACTGTTTTTCGAGATTGTAAAATTGTGCGTCTTAAATATTCATGTATCGCAGACGATTTGTACGATCCTTTAGGAATCACAATTTCTTCGTCGTTATCGTCATAGTAAAACTTATTATTCGACAAAGTTACGTTTGGTATCGTGTTGTACGATTCAAAATCCGTTAAACCGAGCTCATAATCATCTTCGCTTAAATCTATAGCTGGAAAGTAGCTCACTGCAAGAGTGCTACTGGTGCCGGTCAAAGTAAGCGTCAACGACATGTTCGCAAAAACTGTTGAACGAATACTGG
>NW_014562422.1:405-631 GCF_001313825.1 Dinoponera quadriceps
ATCTACCGTTTGGAGGAACTGTAAACACAATTGTCCGCAAATGCTCTGATTGTAACGTTGATAAGACGTACGATTGTACTGAATTTTTGTCCCGTTTTTTCGAGACAACGCTTAAGTTCCCTCGGCGGTTGAAAATTTCCAAAACTGTCAAAGTATATCGCGCGATTTCCTCTCTTAACATACGCTACCCAGTGAGTACCCGGACCCTCTGTGCTGTCTAAATTTA
>NW_014562423.1:0-319 GCF_001313825.1 Dinoponera quadriceps
GAAAAGTACTAAATGAAGAAACATTTCATTATAGTGGTTTAGAAAGCTCTCGAGGTTAGCTACAAAAATATGTAATAAAAAATAGAGGATGCCATTTAAAAAAATTGAGGTGATCTTCATGTGTCTTTCAAATAATTCTTCAAGGTCAAACCAATGGTACCATCTTATGGTGCCCTAAAAACCAAACAACTTTTATCTTAAAAATTTTTCTCTCCCGGGTTTGGTTTTCAAAATATTCGACTGGGTCGATTAAAATGGCCCACCTTGTATATATACCAGGTGTATGCATAAGTTTTTTCCGATTTTTTGGTAAAAAAAA
>NW_014562423.1:403-1040 GCF_001313825.1 Dinoponera quadriceps
CATCGGCTTCTACACATTTCGCCCATCTTTCAGGTAATTTATGAATACCATGCCAGAAAAACTGCTTGTCTTTTGTGACAAACCATTCGTCGAGCCATTTTCCAACTTCCTCGAAAGTGCTGAATTGCTGCTGTGCGAGAGCGTGCCCCGTTGATGGGAAGAGGTGATAGTCAGATGGCGCCAGGTCTGCGGAGTACGGCGGGTGCAGAAGGATGTCCCATCCAAGCGATTATAAGGTGTCTTTCACTGGTTTTGCTGTGTGAGACGGCGAATTGTCGTGTAACAAAATCACTTTGCCATGTCTTCTGGCCCATTCCGGTCGTCTTTCGATTAATGCGTGGTTTAAATTAATCATTTGTTGGCGATAGCGTTGTGTATTAACGGTTTCGCCGGGCTTCAAGAGTTCATAATACACAATACCNTTTGTGACAAACCATTCGTCGAGCCATTTTCCAACTTCCTCGAAAGTGCTGAATTGCTGCTGTGCGAGAGCGTGCCCCGTTGATGGGAAGAGGTGATAGTCAGATGGCGCCAGGTCTGCGGAGTACGGCGGGTGCAGAAGGATGTCCCATCCAAGCGATTATAAGGTGTCTTTCACTGGTTTTGCTGTGTGAGACGGCGAATTGTCGTGTAACAA
>NW_014562424.1:0-499 GCF_001313825.1 Dinoponera quadriceps
TTTTATATTACCATATCATGTACAGGATGTTGCATCAACATACGACCCTATATGATGGGTTGCTTACCCGAAGGCGCGCGCATCCAAATGATAATTTCGGATTTTTTCTTTTATAGTCATACTTTTCCAACGCAGTTATAGCGTTTGTAATTATTATCTTAATTATGTAGCATTAGATAACACATATAATAATTTTATGTTTAGTCTTTCCTTCCTTGACGGTTCGTTTCTAAAGCAGTCGGCATATTCCGTTTGTATACAAAAGCGGCGTTATTTACGATACCAACCACGTTAACATTAGCCGCGGAAACCGGCGGCATTTCAATAAGCTTACAGCGAAGGGGCGTGGTCTACTGTAATCGGTACCCGACTCGCCGACGTCTTTGAGGTTCACCGATCTCTAGATATAAAAGGCAGACGTCGAACAGCTAGCAGTTCAGTTTTTCGAGAAACATTGCAAGAGTAACTTCGTGAGACAAACTGTACTGTGTTCTATGAA
>NW_014562425.1:0-2622 GCF_001313825.1 Dinoponera quadriceps
GGAAACATCCACGGCTCGTCGCCTATCCGTGTCGCAAGGCCACCGTTATTAATATATACAAAACTCAGATATTGTATAAACAGCATCGCCAACTCATTATGTGCGATTACTAATAACGTCGACGCGAAATTACGACAATTTCTCGACATCGCGCGCACAATACCCGATGATGCGAATATCACTAAGGCAATACTAAATAGCGATTCGTTCGATCGAAACAATATAATTGATTGCGAACTCGTAGCCTTAATTTTCAACAAATAAAAAATAAATATTAAAAAATTTTTATTTTAACCATTTAACTGTTTTTTCCTTTTTATCCTCTACTATGAATTGCAAAGTCGCCTTAATTTTCAACAAATAAAAAATAAATATTAAAAAATTTTTATTTTAACCATATAACTGTTTTTTACTTTTTTATCCTCTTCTATAAATTGCAAATTACTTTATCGCAGAAGAAACAGAAGGAGGAGGAGNCACCGGCTGTACAACCTATTTTGTAGATGCAATTAATTATATGTCACACACGTAATTTAATAAAACGCGGTAACATCACAGTGCTGGTCACCTGTGACCCCCGTAGCATTCAACGTGTAAAACGGCGGTGATAGTGGTCGTATTTATTCGTTCGTGTGATAGTTTGAAAACAAAAAAAAATAAATGACGAAAAATTAAAAGTATAAATAAATTTAAAAAAAAA
Source organism: Dinoponera quadriceps (assembly GCF_001313825.1). Lineage (NCBI taxonomy): Eukaryota > Metazoa > Arthropoda > Insecta > Hymenoptera > Formicidae > Dinoponera > Dinoponera quadriceps. Next base: position 701 of record NW_014562425.1, read on the forward strand.
TAGATCACAATATGATACGCATTTTTTTTATCTTATCGCAGAAGAAAGAGGAGGAGGAGAAAGAGGAATGTGTTAAATAAAAGAATAGATCACAAATATTGTGAGAAATAAAGTATATGTAATTTATTTCATTATTTTTATAATGGGGTATTTTTTATTATTTCGTTCAGCGAACAAATATATATATATATATATATGTATTATTTTCCCTTTCTCTATTTCTCTCTCAATTATCAAGAAATATTATCATCATCATCATCATCATCGTCGTCGTCGTCGTCGTTATCACGCCTCAGGAGCATTTTTTACTCACATACCGATGCATGTATATATAATATCTCCACAAAGGTACGAGACTCCATTTTTTCTGAAAAAGAAAAAAAGTATCACCCATGTATATAAACTTTTTTATTTCTTATTATTATTTTTTTATTCTACACATACTTCTCTCTCTCAATTTTCGAGAAATTGAAATTGTTGTTGATTCTCACGAACAACTTCGGGTATCACTCTCAATTCATCGGTTATCTGGTCCATCAAATTCCTCATGAGCAATTTTTTACGCTCACTACACGAACTTAGGAATTGAGTTCTTATTTTTGCATACTTCCACCAAGTGAGAGGCTCCAGTCCAAAGATATCTTTGGTGTCGTAAATTTGCAGACGAACAAGCTCGGTGCCCCTCTCGCCCGGTGATTTCACCGGACAGCCCCAATTCGTGCAGATCCACGAGCACGTCGCACAAAACGGCCTCTTCGTTTTTTTTGCATTGATCTGCATTCGCAATGTCTCGAACGGCGTTAATTTTCGACTGTCTGCTGCACACGGCGGCCGTCATCAATCGAATATTACGCAACGTTGTGATTTCCGAAGACCATAATTTAAATCGCAACAAATCGAGAGGAGTGAAAGGAAACGGCATTACTTCCTCCTCCTCTACCTCCTCCTCCTCTCCCACCAACTATTCGTTATTTTTAACAGTATCATCATCATCATCATCTATCGTCACTATTACATCATCCTTCCTCTGTTTCTTTCTCTTTCTTTCTTTCGTATGATCATCCTCCTTCACATCGTCGTCAAACTCGATCGATCGCAATACTTTCTCAACATCGGCTCGTTGCTGCTGTCCCTGAGTAACGACGCATCGCTGCGTATCGATAATCTTCTTCATATATTTGTTACGCGACAATTCAATTGACTCGATATTTTCCATCGTTCTCTCTCTCTCTCTCTCTCTCTCTCTCGCAAACAGGAAATATCTTTCCTGCAAAAAACACACACATCGATCGTTATATATGCACAAACCACCCATCCTGCGGAAAAGCATTTTCCCGTTTTATTTAAAATACGCACACTGTTCCCCAACAAAGACATTTTTCTTTCACATATTGCATATCACGCGGTTATGTATCATCGCGGCGTCGAAATATCGCGCGCGCGGCATCATCCGCACCCCGCGGATAAACCACCGGCTCACCGTCATCTTTCTCCTCAGTCACGATGCGCGTGTCATCGGACGCGCGCGTTTGCGTCACGGAGCGACACGGAAGACATCTCGCGGAGCGAAAACGAACTCGGCGCCGGGCGGGGTGCGGGGAGCGGGGAGGATACGTTTTCTTCCCCGCTCCCCGCACCCCGCCCGGCGCCCCATGGCTTAGGACATACCTTGCTCACCTACTCTTCCCGGATGGTACTTTCTCGGACGGATTCGCGTTTCGACTTACTCGTCCGCGGCGAAGTACAACTGAGGGTTAGTTTTTCCCACTTCGGTATCTAAATCGTCTCCGAAAGCTAGTGCTCGTGTCACTAAACCTTCTCAATCAAGGAACGTTTACGGTATAGGTGGAGAATAAGCACAAAGTCGTTTAAAACAGTAACAAAAAGAAACGATATTTATGCATCAAAAATTTGTTTAAACG
>NW_014562426.1:0-437 GCF_001313825.1 Dinoponera quadriceps
GCCTTGCCTTCCCTTTCTCTTTCTCTCTCCCTCTCGCACTCCCCGCACTTAGTCCGCCCTCTCTCACTCTCTCTCTCTCTAGCTTATTGTAGAAGGGCTGTTATACAGGTTACAGGTTCAAATTCCCACTTATTCCATTGTATTTGTTGCCAACGGCGTGTCTCGAGAGATTTTTGCTTATTATAAATAAATTGGTAATAATAATAGTTAGTAGTTGAATCATGTGAATTATTTATTGTTAGAGACTCATGTTATTCAAAGGCGTAAGTACATAGAGATATAAGAATAGAGGGAACAAGCCTGTAAGTGGAAGTGATAGAGGCAAAGAGAGAGATGGATGCCGAGTGTCCTATCTGTCTCTTTCTAGTCACGCGCTGGGATTGGCTGCCGCGTCAACGACGATATAGCTATACATTTTTCTCCATCCAATTCAAAGA
>NW_014562427.1:0-1124 GCF_001313825.1 Dinoponera quadriceps
GGGTGTATCCACACATTGCAAATATCTCAGCGAAATGTCCGATCGCTTTATAGGAAACTAGGCAAGCAGGTGAGATGTAAATGGGGCCTGCTTTTCGGGGCGCTCTCGGCTATATACCGGGGCGTGTTCGCACCGACGGTGGCATACGCTGCCGCCAGGTGGACCGACCTGCGCACCAAGGGCGACCTGTAGGTCCCTGCAGCGCCGACTGCTCATTTCGGTGACAGCCGCGTATCGCACGGCAACGACTGAGTCGCTCTGTGTGTCTGCGGGCGCAGTTCACGTCGACATCTTTTTCACGGAATCTCGGGCGCGATTCAAAGTTAGAAAAGAGAGGGATGCCAAGGTAGGAAATAGGATTGTTCCCTACGCAGGGAACCAAAAGGAGGCGCTAGGCCTCGTTAGAGTTGCGGCAATGGAGATATGGCAGGACAAATGGTCTTCTTCTGTCAAAGGTCACATCACACGTGCCTTCTTCGGCGATGTCGGGGCTAGGGTTGGTACGTCCTGGTTCAAACCCGACCACTACGTCACGCAAATGATCACCTGACATTGCAATTTCCAGAGGCGCCTTGCGAATCTGGGACTTGTAGACGGTGGGATGTGAGCTTGCGGGGATGGCGAGGACACTGCGGCGCATCAACTCTTTTATTGCCAGCTCTTTGAACCGCAGAGAGAGGCTCTGCGGAAATTCGTTCCGGTTGGGGCCTGGGAATGGCCGAAGGCAGCACCCTTCTTGGTGTCGTCTCCAGAGGCTTTCTCGGTCTTTGCCGACTTCTGCAAGGACACGCTTTGGATAAAGGGAGGTTGTTGGTAGATTTCTGGAACAACTTTGCCGAGGGTTGTCGGAGACCTTAGTTATGGGGGTGTGGTCTCGTAAACTTTGCGAGATCTTCACACACCCGCGTTGTTTACGCGCTCCTAGCTGGGTTTCTAGGTAGGGTTTAGCTTTCAAACTAGGCAGGGTCTCACCCGTTATCCAATGGCTGACAAGCAGGTTCTTATATCCTTGCATCCAGTCATATCCCATTTCATTTAGAACACTTAATCCTATTTCCCGTCCAAAGTATCAATAGAGTCACCAGGATTAGAGCGTGTGTCCAGGATCGGGACACAAATGGGCA
>NW_014562428.1:0-440 GCF_001313825.1 Dinoponera quadriceps
TATTTATATTCGGTATCGTATTGTATGTTTCAAAATTCGTCAGGCCCAACTCGTATTCACCGTGACTGAAATCCAATGCCTGGAAGAAATGCGCCGTGAGAATACTTTCCGTTCCAGTTAATGTGAGAGTTAACAACATGGTGAGCGTATAATTAGAGTGCGTTCCAATCGAGCTCTCGAAGAAAGCGTAAACACAATAGTCCGCAATTACGTTGATCGAATGTTTGATACGAATGATGATTGTACGCAACAGTTATATTATGTCCAAGATAACGTACTATTTCGTGCGGCGGTCGAAGATTACCGAAACTGTCGAAATATATCGCTCTGTTGTCTTTTTTCGCACAGGCAACCCAATGTGTGCCGAGATTAATCGCATCATCAAGATTCACAATTGCACTCTCACATCGACGCGCTCGCGACGGTAATGCGTCACGCAT
>NW_014562429.1:0-964 GCF_001313825.1 Dinoponera quadriceps
ATAAAATAAAACACGTAAGACCTTTTTTTCTACCTTATTTCATTCGATTTACCCCTTTCAAAACTTAATACGCGTTTTTCTCGAAACCATGTTTTTTGACCGCGTTGACAGCATAACTCGAACAGTATTAATCCTATCGACATGATTCAAAACGGATTTTGTAGAGGAAACGTGTTGCTATGGCATGACGTAGCCGTTTTTTGATACATGCCATACTTTTTTTTTATAAACAATTTAGTGCAAAAATTTACGCAAAAAAAATTTTTTTATCTTAAAATAGCCGCCATTTTTTTCTAATCACAATTTTCAAAACCCCCTACGTCGGGCCACAGCCAGTAATATATATTTAAAGAATCTTTTTTGTTTTTTGCCCTAGGACGTTCCGTTTTGCTGGAATGCTTTCAACCACCCAAGGGTCATTTAAAAAAGACGCAATTTTAGATTAGCTGCAGAAAAAACAATGGCCGCCAGAAAAAAATAAAAAAAATTTTTTCATAAAATTTAAACATTCATAAACATATGTGTGAAGTTACATGTAAATCGGTTAAGCCGGTTTTTTTTAATAAATAAAATAAAAACCATATGAAATATCGCCGTTTACAGTGTTCGGGCCCCTTAAGAAGCACCTTAATGTTTGAAGTCTCTAGTTTTTAGCCACATTAGCTATGTGAATGTTGTTGTTANAAGCACCTTAATGTTTGAAGTCTCTAGTTTTTAGCCACATTAGCTATGTGAATGTTGTTGTTAACTTTCGTCAAGATATTTCAAGTTAAACGAAAAATGGCGACCGCTGAATTTCAAACTTCGTTTTCAGTTGACTTTTCAGAACAAAAAATTATTTGATTCGAAAATGTGATACAGGCGTTTTAAAAAGAAAACTTAAAATTTTTTACATATTTGTGTACCGTATATACATACTTTGTCACCGAAAGTGGAGAAAACAAGTCGAGCGTATTGCTCGAAC
>NW_014562430.1:0-1612 GCF_001313825.1 Dinoponera quadriceps
CAGCGGAGCATTGCACGAGAGAAGCTAGTGCATTCGCTCACAAACAGTTGGTAAGAAAGTTATATCGTTTTTATGTTGCTCTAATTGAAATGTTCATTATTTCGTTGTTCTTTGTGCGATTTAAACAATTTTGGTATTGATCGAAAACTAATAGTTCCACGTTTTGGTTTTTGATATTATAGGTATTTTTTAATCATTAAATTTTGAGCAATAGGGGTATATGGCAGATCAAGAAAAATTTCATTTTAGGCACTCTATGCTTTATGAGTTCCAACTTGGTTATAATGCGACGGAAGATCATAAAAATTTGTGTTTCGTCTTTGGACCATCTAAAGTTAAAGTGCGTACGCTTCAAAGATGGTTTGAAAAATTTAGGTCAGGTGACATGAAGCTTCAAGATGAACCTCGCATCGGAAGACTAAAGGAGCTTGATGACAACATTCTGAGGGCTTTAGTGGGTAATGAACCACTATTGACTACGAGGGAGATCGGGGATAAGTTAAGCGTTAGCCACATAACAATTGAAAACCACTTGAACAAGCTTGGCTTTGTCTACAAATGGTGTCGTTGGATTCCCCGTAAATTAAGCGAAAAAAATATAGCAGATCAAATTTCTATTGCTTCTTCTTTGCTTGTTCGACAACAATATGAGCCATTCTTGGATCGCTTGGTTACTGGTGACGAGAAGTGGATTGTGTATGATAATGTAGTAAGAAAAAGAGTCAAGATAATGCCAGGCATTTCGCCTCCTACCCTTGCGAAGGCTAATTTGCAACAAAAAAGCTAATGCTTTACATCTGGTGGGATTGTCGAGGTCCTATCTACAGGGAACTGTTGCATCTAGATCAAACTGTCACAGCAGACCTATATTGTGATCAGCTAACCCGACTAGATTCAAAAATATGTGAACTTCGTCCAGCACTGTATAACTGAAAGGTATTTTCCATCATGACAATGCCAGGCCTCACGTGGCTTTAAGGACGAAGGAGAAACTCCAGGCTCTTGGTATTGAAGTTTTATCACATCCATCATATTTACCTGACCTGGCACTATCTGACTACCACTTGTTCCTCTCGATGTAAAATTTTCTTAAAGAAAAAAATTTCGAAACTTTCAGGATGTTCAGAGGGCAGAGGTAGATTTCTTGGCTTCAAAGGATAGGATCCTTTATACATCCAGTATAAATGACCTTGTTGACAGATAGAGGAAGGTCATAGAAAACAGTGGTCAATATTTCATTAATTAATTTCACTTATGAGCTTAAATATAAGAAATTGAAATTTCCTAAAAAAAAACAACATAACTTTCTTACCAACCTAATAGTATTTTTGTTTTAAGGATATCTATGAATGAGTTAATATAAATCAAATCATGAGTTAATATAATCAAATCGAGACATTAACAATATTATTATTATATATTTATTTACTAATTTATTTAACTCAAACATTCAAAGTGCTTTTTGTAAAATTTTATAACTTTTTATAATATTCTATTATTAATTATATTATTTTAATATTTCAGCCACACAAAAACACACACACATTATAAATATATATATATATATTAGGTAAAGTAAAAAGTTCTGAGCGTTTTTTCGCTTTATTTCGAC
>NW_014562431.1:0-473 GCF_001313825.1 Dinoponera quadriceps
TTATCTGTATAATTCGCGAAGTATCGTTTATATGCAAGAAATAAATGATCGCTTGAACATTCGATTGACGCAAAATAATGGTCAACAGCTCGACTCGATTATTTTTCTTGCCCTCTTCTGATTTATCCTGTATCTATGACATATTAGACGTGCGCGAAGTATAGAAAACAGTATATATACACAAAAACGTTAAAAAATTAGATGAAAATATAAAGATAACTTATATGAGAAATACAAAACTAAATAACAGATATAATCTTTATTGTTATATCCTTGTTTGTGAGCGAATGCACTAGCTTTCTCTCGTGCAATGCTCTGCTGGATCTGCCCAGCGCAGGGCACGGAATGCAAGGAAGGATCGGTGTGGTGGTTGAAATTCTTGAAATCGAACTGCGGTGTGCAATGGTTTATTCTTCGGTCGCGATAGAATGGCGATCTGTTTTTTACAATAAGAGGCGTGATACAGTTCTTCT
>NW_014562432.1:0-462 GCF_001313825.1 Dinoponera quadriceps
ATGATGCAATTGTTCATTTTCATCATATATTTTTTGAAGTGGCAGCTTGAAGCGCACGTCACAAGAGCGCGGACCCTTCGAAGGGTCCTATTGCGGAGCGGATGGCGCGCTCTCGAGAGCGCCGAATCGAGGCCACCGGTTTGTTTTCTTTATTTTTTTTAGTATTTGCGACATAGCGGAGACTGCGCGCTGCGGGCGCGCGAGAGCGGTGAGACGAGCCCCGCGTCCCAGAAGCATGTATAACCCCGCTCCGGGTGGCGGCGAGAAGAGGGCAAAGCGTCGGCCGCCAGATGGAGAAACATGGGCCACTAGAAGCTCCCGCCGTACCCCGTCAGCTCGCTACCCTCTAATTTCTGGACGGCTATAGAGGAGCCGCTATCGGCGCCGCCGGTATCTGGTGGTAATCGTTCCGACCCCTCGGCGGCGGTAAGGCCGGCGGGCCGAGGTCGCGCACGAGGACGA
>NW_014562433.1:0-248 GCF_001313825.1 Dinoponera quadriceps
CAGGCTCCCTAGTTTATTGCGGTAGCGGAAAGAGTGACGATGAAACAATAAGGCGCCAAAGGAGGGCCAGCGGCCCAAGCGCTGTGAAACCCGCAGCAACAGCCGCTGAGTTCTCCAGAGCTGACGTGGCACCAACCGTCCGCACTGCACACACCCACTCCTTTACACATTACCTCTCCACAAACCACTCCCACATCCCACCCTAGCACCACCGCGAACATATAATTGGTTCAAATGCGGTAAAAACT
>NW_014562434.1:0-446 GCF_001313825.1 Dinoponera quadriceps
TACCATACGCAAAGTAATGGCGCACTAGAACGCTCGCATAAAACATTGAAGGAATACTTAAGGCATTACATCAATAACGAACAAACAGACTAGGAGGAATGGATGCCATATGCAATTTTTACATATAACACGACCCCGCATACGAGTACAAGCTATACACTATTCGAACTATTATACGGTCATGAAGCGACATTACCCTCTGCCGTATATTTAAAACCCTAACCTGCTTACACCTTCGATGACTATGCACAAGAACTCAAACAAAGATTACGAGCAACAAATCAACTAGCAAGGAAACTTATTAAAGAAGAAAAAATAAAAAGCAAACGATACTACTACCAAAAAACAAAAGGGGTCCACTACGAAGTAGGCGATAAAGTCTTATTATATGATGAAACTATACGCCGAGGAAGATTAAAAAAACTCGACGCTATGTGGATAGGGCC
>NW_014562435.1:0-432 GCF_001313825.1 Dinoponera quadriceps
TGAAATATAATATTCGTAAAAAAAAGTACATAAAAACAAAGACGAAAGAAAGAAAGCTATTAAATAATTTTCCAGATACCAATAAAGCAGAAAAAAACAAATAAATGTTTTATCAGATGAATTACCTACAACATTTGTAAGAAAACCTACTGCAACAATTGCGACAACATCATTATAAGCGCACAAGAAGATGGGAAGAAAAATAAGAAAACTGGTAGATGATTTTTCAGATATGTATCATTTAGGAAAAAAATCAATAAATATTTTATTGTATATATTACCTACACTTGCATAAACGCATGTTGAACCTGCGAACGTACCAGCCGACGAGGATGTTTTTGAAACCGAAGACGCATCTCTCAAATAATCTATACAACATGAATTGCAAACATTGAAAGGTCGACTAGCGTTGCAAAGTCAGTTGGGTCTGTG
>NW_014562436.1:0-2857 GCF_001313825.1 Dinoponera quadriceps
ACATTTTGCAATACATAATTAACTCCCAGGAGTTCAGTTGTGCAACATCATCAAATTTCCTTTTATATAAATAAATAAACGCAACTGACTATAAGAAAAATGAGAATACGACATCACTAAACTTATAAGAAAATAATTCTCACACATATATGTAATATTTTACATTAGAAAAAAAAGTAGGGAAACGTAATATTTATAAACAGAATTGGACATTATTTTAATAAATTTTTATTTAGTGCGTTATTTATAAATAAAATTTGATTTATTATTTACATCATTCATTATTCGCATTATTTGTTATTCATACTATTCGTTATTTGCGTTATTTAATTTATTTATTATTTGTCGTTTATTATTTTGTGACGACGCATTAGCGCCGTCACTCTCCCCGCGGCCCGACCGACCATCTGTCGGGTCGCTCACCGGCGCTTTGCGCCATCCTCAGTCGAAACGACACGCATGTGACGCGCTTCCGCCGAGAGCATGATCGCTTGCGTGTCGGTAAACACAAACCGAGAGCCTCCGTCGTATATATTCCGACCGGCGGAGGCATCGGGACCTGATTCCATCGGAGTCAGCCAGAGCGTCACGTTCGCAAGCTGCTCCGGATCCCGTCCTCCATTGCCGAGGAACCGAGGCAATGTATTCGCCGCCCCAGCCGCGTGTCCGCAGCCGCACTCGTCATCCTTTCCTGGGACGGCATACCGTCTCCACCGGGAGTTCCCGGTTCCCCGCCGGCTTGCAACCGAAGGTCCTGCTGCCCGACAAGTCCAGGGTGACGCCTTCGCCGTCTCCGCCGAGTATTCTCGGTCATGTCGTAGCCACACAATCTCGGCCCAAAGCACCGCCGTCTAAGAAGGGACACGCGTTACCGTAACCGGGTTACATGCGAGCAACCACGCGAGCGAAATCTAGCATGTAAGATCCGGGGTGAGGAGCAAGCCTCCATAGGAAGGTCAACGGGAAAGGGGGTGGCACCTTCGCCGTCTCCGCCGTGTGTTCTCGGCCCCGACTCTCCTGGAGAAGCCGACGCTACGTAAACGGCACCGACCGTTCGTTTTATCGCGCCACACGTCTCCGCGTGTTACTGGTGTAGCAGTCCCCACGGGAGATTCGCGACACTGCAGGAGTGGTACCTCCTGAGTGCCGCACCGTTCCGACCCCGTGGGGCCTTAGGGTCGAGAGAGTGCCTCCGCTCCTCGGGCCACCTGCGTGTGGCAACCGACTGCACTCTCTACGACAATTTAAAAGGCATCATGTAAGCATTGCGGAGATCGAAAACCGTCCAGCAGCGGCAGTACGCGTCCAAAACACCGCACCTGCTCCCCGCGACTCGTCCGATCACCACTCGCGACAATTATACACAACGCGCCGCGACTCATCGAACCGCGCCCTTCCTACCGCGCAACTGCCTCATCACGAAACGCGAATAATCAGCTGTTCCACCAAAACACACGCGCACCTGTCAATATACATAGCACACCGACAACCGTTTAAAGTTCCAACTACATTCGTTCATCCGTTGTAATACCGACCGGCGAATAAATATATTGTTATTACTAAGCCAAAATTCTCTTCACTTTCCAAACCAAACCTGGACATCCGGCGAGCCATCCAAGGCGCAACCGATACTCTCTTCCCGATACACGAGGACGTTCCCGCCGCGAGTTAGGCGGAGCAGGAACGTCGCAATTTGTATGTATGTATGTTTATGTATATGAGAATATGAAATTATTTTATTATATTTTCTTTTAATATTTTATACAATTATTATATTACTATCACAATAATATATATTGAAACAGATAATTTTATATAAAAAGTACTTTTTATTTCCTATAAAATAAAAATAAATAAATAATGCGCGATAAATAACAAACAACACGAAAAACAAATAATACAAATAACAAACAAATTATTTACATATGTAGATTAAGTATTAAGTTTTCTTTTATATCCTGCGTCCGCTTCTATCTATATGGTTAAAACGTAGGAACACCGTGGCGTCATTGTAGTAGGAGTAGTGACCCGTCGGTAAGTTTCGGTGGAGGTCGGAAGAAACAACCTCGCGCGAAAAGCAAGAGGAACGTGAGAAGCAGAGCAAACACGGAGGGACGAGGCACGGTGCGTGAGCTGAGATATGAGACTGTACATAATACTCATGATTAAACGTTTTTCTTTTATTACTTCTCGTACTACGATTCGAGTCAGTCTTTTTTTGGAACTTCTCCTATCCCACTGAAAATACACACTACATATATTTTATTTAAATGAATTAAAAGAATTATCATTTAGTGATAATCTCTTCTCTACTTCCACGTATAGAAATGTTATTTATAGATTTATTTATCACTTACTATTTTTAATAAAACATTTGTTCAAATCTGTGCTACGACATCAATAATAACTATCATATAAAGAAAAAGCCCTAGCATCAATCAAGATAGACAAAATAGATAGATAAGACCAAGAAAAAAAAAAAGAACTTAAAGCGTGAATATGACTGAAAAATGAAAAAATAAAAATNTCAAGATAGACAAAATAGATAGATAAGACCAAGAAAAAAAAAAAGAACTTAAAGCGTGAATATGACTGAAAAATGAAAAAATAAAAATATATGATTTTGTCTTCCATTGTTATCATTATCATTTCTCCAATAAATAATATAATTTATTGTTTATACTTTCGTAGTTAACATATGTAATTATTATACACTGACAATTTCAACACCATTTGACATTTATTCGAATTGTCACCAAATTATTTTTCGAGGATCTACCAGGTGCAGAAATCTGAAACCGGAATTTTCCTATAGATGATGCTAGCCATCAGTTTAGGGACCGTAAGACCGCTTCTG
>NW_014562437.1:0-2259 GCF_001313825.1 Dinoponera quadriceps
GAGCAACGGATTTTTCAAACTCGGGCAAACCTTTCGCCGCACCCTGTAGATGATTTCCGTGGCGGCAATAAAGATGCATCGTATTCTTTATTCTTTATTAACATCTTGTTCATTTGTAAGTATCGTCAAATGTTAATAAAATTGCACAGTTTCAAAATGAAATAATGCAATGAAAACATTCTCGTAAAATAACATTATAATATATTCATTATTCATCAATTATATCATTGTAATTTATGAAAAATATTTTTCATGACAACACCACGTCCCCGTTAATAACATCAGCAACTTCATTATTTTCTATCATCGTGATATGACTACCTTCAATATAATGAACTTGCACCCGACCTTCAGCAACCTAAAAAAATATTAATTCTGCAGTTAAGCGGTTTCCGAAATCATATACTTTCTTGATATGCACTACAGTACTAATATTACGATTTCAAAATCATGCATTGTCTTAAAATGGATTATTGTACTAAGATTACCATGCTCAAACCGTAATCTTCCTCGGCAGAAGACAGAGACGCAAATGTGGGTTTTAATAACACAATAGATGATTTCAGTGGCGGCAATAAAGACGCATCGTATTCTTGAAGGGCCATTAGATGTTTGTAAATGGTCGTATAATAAATCTTGTAATTTTCAACAAAAGGTAGTTGTGTAGATATGGTGAGTATGTACTCAATAAAAGCGTTAAGCTTTTCCTCCCACGTCTTGTACTTGGATAATTCAATTAGAATCTGTTAACAACAATCATCATTGTTGAGTGTATCACAATGTATAATGCGAAACTTACATTACAAAATACCATTGTACTATCAAGCGTAGAGAACAAATCCGTTAAGCCTAAAAGAATATTATTTTGAAACTCATCAATATTGATAAAAGGGAAATATTGTTCTTTCAAGGCTTTCATCTGATCGGGCGCACCGTCAATTAATATTAACTGCCCTCTGAGACTTTTAGCTTCCAACAATCTCATCAGCTCAATAGCAATTAACGATCCATACGAATATCCGACTATTGTAAATTCTTCAAAATCCTTCAACCTTGTAAGAATATGCTAGAAAAGAGATACATGTTATTTATTTATTTTTTAAATTTGGGGAATTTGTACAAGTCGGGTGTTGTAATAACGGTGATACTATATTAACGCACAGAAATGGAATATCATTCATATTCTAATATCATATATGTAACATAACATTTTATATTNAGCTTTTATCTGATCGGGCGCACCGTCAATTAATATTAACTGCCCTCTGAGACTTTTAGCTTCCAACAATCTCATCAGCTCAATAGCAATTAACGATCCATACGAATATCCGACTATTGTAAATTCTTCAAAATCCTTCAACCTTGTAAGAATATGCTAGAAAAGAGATACATGTTATTTATTTATTTTTTAAATTTGGGGAATTTGTACAAGTCGGGTGTTGTAATAACGGTGATACTATATTAACGCACAGAAATGGAATATCATTCATATTCTAATATCATATATGTAACATAACATTTTATATTTGTACATACAAGTAATAAGGTGGCAGCCGATTGCACCACAGATTCGCACGTGGAGATATTATTCGTGCCATGCTGCAAGCACGTTGCAGGAGCCTTGATTTCCAGAGCCAATGAATTGTATATGCTCCCACAACCTTTGATACCTGGTAGAAGAAATATACGATTTCTCTCCGTCTCCTGTTTCGTTGGCATTTCTAAACAAATGTCCGATTTTATGTCTAAATTGCTTATTAGCCGAATAAATAATTTTCCACCTTCTGAATCTACAATGTCGTTAGTGTCCTCTGCAAAACGTTCGTCTTTGTCGGCCATATCTTTTAGTTTTGCAAAAGTGAGTTTGCGAATATCTTGCGCAGTGAGGAAAATATCGAATTCCCGCTTTAAAGTTTGCTTGATATCCACCGCCATCATCGAATCCATACTGAGCTCAGACAATGGGGTGTTTTGTCCGATCGTTTTTAAATCTTTCATCCCTGTGATAAACAAGATGAAATATTGAAAGATGTTGATTGAACGTAAGCGGTTAATTGTATGATTACATCATAAACGAGGAAATACTTGCTCACAGTTTCGTAAGTTGTTGTAAAATATGTTGAAATAAAAAGATATCTCCATGAAATAACCTAAATATACATGTTTAATTGCTTTATTTTATTCATGAAAAAACTATACCCATGATGTTTGCTACAGCCTCTTGAACATTCATAATTCCGCCAAAGCCCGCGCGCTTTT
>NW_014562438.1:0-1804 GCF_001313825.1 Dinoponera quadriceps
AAAGAAAGTCGAGTGCGGCTGCAAACTCACAGCTGTGACGGCGCACACACGTCGCGGTTCCTCAACCTGGGGATCGGGATCCGGAGCAGCTTACGATCTTTCGATCCGACTGACTCCGGTGGACTCGGCATATTTGCCACGGCGGAGCGGCCTTATATACTGTTTCCGCCGTGTTTTCCGTCACGCCGTTGTTTAACAACACCGGTTTGTTGTTCCGTGCGCACACCCATGTTTCACGTATATGTCGCGTGTGGAGAGATTTGTGTGGCACAAAGCGTCTGTGGCGGTCCAACAGTCGGTCGGCCGCGAAGTTCGCCGAGAGGGAGGCATTGTTTTGAAATGTAAAATTTCAATAAACCACAGAATATTAGACTAATTATATTTCTGTTTTACTTAGCCTATGACACATTTGGAACAAAAATATATTAGCTTTGCAAATATATTTTTTTATTAGCTATATATAACTTTCATATTGAGAAAAATTAATATAATTTAAGTTGCAAACTTAATATTTTATATTGTCTGCAATATGAATGAGTTTATGCAAAAAGTATGGTTATTCAAAATTTGTGGTTTTTGCTATATAATGACGGAAGTTCTTCCATAAATTTAGTTAAGTGTTCTTGAAATGTTATTATACTTTTTGAAATAATCACTAGATAATATTTGGAAGACTATCTGTGAATTAAAAAGTATATATAGTTTGTCTAATACATTTTTACATTATATTTTGTCTAATACATTTTTTTAATAAATTATATTTATGAAATTAAGTTATGATTATGTTGTGTATCGCTGGTGCGCGTGTGCAAATGGTCGTTAGTTGGAGCATGAGTCATTATTAAATGTTGGAAAATTCATATTCAATGTTAAGTCGACCTTGAGAGATGATTCTAATCTATTATCTTTACTTATTTGCTCTTTGCCAGAACACAAAATCCAATATTTAATTAACTTTTTAATCACTCCGCAATGTAAAAGAAAAAAAACGAAGTTCAGTCGCATTCTATAACACATTTTAACATCCTCGGTTTTTGTCAGTTTTCTTTAAAACTTTAAAGGTATATCGTCTCTTAACCCAATTGCCAATTTTTTTTTTTAAATTTTTGGCCGGATAAGTTATATACAGGATGGCCCATTTTAATTTAACCACTCAAATAACTCACTGGAAAAGACACAAATCAAAAAAGTTTAGGGACAAGTTTCCTATTATTTGGGGGGAAATTGAATAGTGACCTTGAATTTGACTTTGAAGTCGATTTTCAATGTTATTTCAAGGTCAACTTCATTTTTTAAAATAGGAACCCCTATTTTTGACCCAAGATTCTGATAGTGCTTAAAATTCCGCGTTCAACCATATGAATTTTAATAGTGGTCAAATGTCATTTTAAGGTCATTTCAAGGTCAAAACGTCAAAATAACAGCATTTTTAAGGTTTTTTAAAGTAAAGTATTTTTCAGCCATATGCGTCATGCTAAGGGTCAAAGGTCATTTCATGGTCAAATAGTCGATGGGGTGCTTGATTAGCGTGAGTCCCCTTGTCACTCAAGATGGGGTGCTTGGTTAACGTGAGTCCCCTTGCCACTCACTTTTTGTTACCTTTATAACTGTTAACCACGAAGTAAGTGTTCAAAATTGCCACCATTAGCTTCAAGTCACAAATTCAATCGTCTATGAAAATTTGGCACAGTTCTTAATAAAGTTTCTCTTGGAATCGCTTCACGAGCTAGACGAATACAGTTTTCCATGTCTGCTCTAGTTGTGGGCTGTTGTGAAAATACTGCATATTTAATGTAACCCCATA
>NW_014562439.1:0-219 GCF_001313825.1 Dinoponera quadriceps
AAGAGTGTTGCGTCGATGAATATCGGTTTAAGTCGCGCACGTTTCCCCTCCCGATGTGGCCACAGTCCGAGGCCGTTGAGAAGAATCTTGTTGATTTTATAATATTGTTGTTCTCCGCTGAACTCCGTCCTGAGTGCCAACGAAAATACGACCGTAAACTTTTCCTCGTGAGCGAGATATTTTTCGTGTTCTTCCGCCGCGGATATTTTTCTTCTTTCT
>NW_014562440.1:0-443 GCF_001313825.1 Dinoponera quadriceps
CAACCAATGGTGCTTGAAGAAATCTAATTGCGTTATAGGTCCCGTCTTTCAACTCTGATAGATATGGATGTGAAACTGGCTATTATAACATGTTCCCCCGTAACTCATGGTCAAAAAATTTTAATTCTACATATCCCAATAATTGTTATTCTACTTACTATAATATGAGAACCTGTTATCCTAATATTACATATTGTAATAAATGGTATTCTATTTAATATGTTATGAAAACTTGCTATTCCAACATATTTCTCCAATACTAACGATTGAAAATTACTATCGCAACCAATGGTTCTTCCTAAAATCTAACTACTTTAGAGATCCTGTCTTTCAACTCTAATAGATCTATATGTAAAACTTTCTATTCTAACAAGTTTCCCCATCACTCATGTTAAAAATAAACTAATATTACATATTGTAATAAATGTTATTCTACTAAATAT
>NW_014562441.1:0-977 GCF_001313825.1 Dinoponera quadriceps
TAGGTTACCTTTCCCGACTCCCTTCCGATCGGCGAGTATCGAGGAGACGCGAAGAAGAACCACGATTCTCTCATGCGCGGAATCGCGAGAGATTCGATCCCGCATATAAAGGGTTATTAAAACTGAGCTAGCCGAGGTAAAGGCGCTGCCGCTTAAAAAAGTGGTCCGCGCCACGGACGTCGACGGTGCGCGTGACAGCATCTAGAACGCGAATGAAGACGGAAAAAAATATATTCATATTGGNAAATATATTCATATTGAAAAGGAATTTTAGATCTAGCATACACGGCTTAGCATTTCGAGGATTTTATCACTAGAATCGAGGTTACACTAGAAACTGACCACAAGCCTTTAGTCCAAATATTACAGTTTAAATTATTGGATGAATTAACTCTTCGATTTCAACGTATTATGCGCTTAATGCGTTATAACTACCGAATCCTTTTTATGCCAGGGAGACAACTGATATTGGCAGACTGTTTTCCTAGAAATCCTTCCATTTGTAAGAATGATTTCAAAGATAATCTGGTTGAGAAAATCAAACTTTACATATGTTTTATCACAGACCACCTGCCAGCGACTAAGCTCTTACTGAAAGAAGTAAGAAAAGAGTAAGGGAAATATTATATAAGCAAAAAACTTAAGGAATACTTAATGAATACTGTTTAGACACGTAACCGGCAAAAAATAGATTGCCAATTGGGTTTTTACACTATTATCATTTAAAAGATAGTATTTCAGTTTCAGAAAGATTTTTGATGATGTTCACAAGATTAATTATTCTCTCTTCATTACAAGCAGAGTTGCTAACAAAGATCCACCAGTCTCATCTAGGGATAAACAAATGTAGAAACAGAGCCGTGCAAATCGATTTGGTAGCACGGAATAAGTTCGCAGTTGAACATCTATTTCTAATTTGCCCGAGTTGTATCGAGCACAGATCAAATGCTAAACTGTTGTTTCTGAAAGAACCATTC
>NW_014562442.1:0-239 GCF_001313825.1 Dinoponera quadriceps
TATACAGGAATTGTGAAGTTTATTATTTAATAAATAATTACATATTAAAATAAATGACGATTTAAAAAAAAAATTTTAGTAATTAATTATTAATATATGAGAAAAATATTATATGATTATTGAAAAATAAATGTAACAATTGACAAAATTATTAAATTATTTTTATAGATTAATGTAATTTATAAAATTTCTCATATAACAGTTATAAAGAAATTTGATAATTTAATGAATATTATCAA
>NW_014562442.1:419-1119 GCF_001313825.1 Dinoponera quadriceps
CAAGGTTAGGTTACGCAAGGTTAGGTTACGCAAGGTTAGGTTACGCAAGGTTAGGTTACGCAAGGTTAGGTTACGCAAGGTTAGGTTACGAAAGGTTAGGTTAGGTTAGGTTAGGTTAGGTAACCGGGTTTTCGCAGATGCACTTTTTGAGTTATGTATCTGGTAGGCATGGTATACATTACTAGAGTTTGAAAAAAGGGGTCCGAGTTTTCCCCCCCTCCATTTTTTTTTCACTGGCCCGTATCTCGCAAATTATTGGAGCTACGAGGTTGGTGTCTGAGGGAAAGTTGTTGCCCCTGGGGGCGGGCTTTCAAGCGCCCCCACCCCTACCCTCCCCCCACCACCCGTTGAGGCGCTGTATTCTTGGNTTTTTGAAACGGAAAAAGTGTGATAACTCCTCAACGGTGTCCGCCTCGATATTGGGGGTGGGGGGGATACACGCCCCTTTCCACAGGCTTTCCAATGAACCCACCCCCAGCCCCCTGCTCCAACTTGTTCGAGAGTTACAGCCGGTTTTCCATGAAAATTTTTGGTTCAGCTGAATTTTGGAATTTTAAAGTGTCAGAACTCCTCAACGGTGTCCGCCTCGATATTGAGGGTGGGGGGGATCGACTCCTTTTTCTTCAGGCTTTCAAATGACCCCACCTCCTTCCTCCCCCGACCCCCCGTTGAGGCGCTGTATTCTTGGACCATGCGTTTT
>NW_014562443.1:0-521 GCF_001313825.1 Dinoponera quadriceps
TCGGATCATTGTAACTATGTTAAATAAAGCCTCCAATTTGATACAAAAAAAATGGATTACTTTTTATTAGACCTTATATTAGAATAAGTCTCAGATTGATACTCATTTTTTATTTGTGTACTAGCTACAGAGCTATGTCAGCATCTTAGGTCATGCTAATCCTTCTGCATGAATTTTCCTATATCAAAGTGTAAGTACTGAACGCCCCCGCGGCTACGGAAATTCGAAAATCAATTCTCAGAGAGTTCTTGTTACGTCCTGGAAGAGGATGTATGCAGCAAACATNGCAAACATCGCATATTCGCGCACTTGCGAGGCTTAAACGTTTTGGCAGGTCTGCAGATCAAGTCAAGGTCGGGAAAGGCCCATTTACTCTGATCGCAGAACGTACGTTAGGTGATACTTAATTTAGGTTAAAGAACTTAATCTCTTTGCCTGGGATAGGATTATATGAGAGGGTGAAAGGGAATTTCGTTTGAAGTAATTGAATGGAAATGAGTGAATAAATATAACAAGACATA
>NW_014562444.1:0-212 GCF_001313825.1 Dinoponera quadriceps
CACTGCTATGCATCGTCACATGGTAAATGCATCTGCGATGGTCTTGGCGTTTCTTTAAAATCTGAAACGACACGATATAGTTTACAAGCAAAACCTAAAGATGCTATTTTAAATTCTACAGATCTCTTCAACTGGGCTAAGAAAAAATTCAAAAACATACAGTTTCTCTATTACACCAAAGAAGAACATCAAAGGCTATTAAAGACATTGAA
>NW_014562444.1:223-611 GCF_001313825.1 Dinoponera quadriceps
TGACGAAGATTCAAAGCAGCCATGCATTTATTCCAACTGCTGGCAATAAATTAAAGGTGAAACGATACTCTACTACAGAAGACAATGTGGTTATAATGCAGTATTAGAGTTCATATCGCCTTCACATTGATTAAATAATGTTTGAATGATACAATATCAACTAATATTGAAAATTCCGACACAAGAATCATTATAAATTTTCTAAAAAATCACAATAATACATTTTCAAAGAATTTTTTGAAGTACACTTTGAAACAATCCACAGGAATTTCACACATGATTTCATTATCTTGGATCGAACGTCTTGCAGTTTGGAAACCATCAACCATATTTATAATGATATACGAGGTCTGTTCAAAAAGTATCGCGAATTTAGAATTTCCGCGGG
>NW_014562445.1:0-452 GCF_001313825.1 Dinoponera quadriceps
AGCAGCTAGTTTTACCTTCATTTTTTCTTTTTGAAATTCGACGTGCCTTTGAAGAATTGTTGTACCGAGGTGCAAACCTTCAAGCTCTTGCACGCCGACCAAGTCTGCAATGTATCGCCATTCAATTTTATTATTATTACCATCCAAAAAAACGTATTCCGATAACGCATTTCGCACAAGTTTTAACATGTGACATACGTCAGGTATAACGACGATTGGTTCACTCGTTGCTGGATGCTGAAAAATACATTCGTGGTCGATATTACTTGTGTCAGCGCCCAACTGCGCTTCCATCAAAATACTCGTTGAAGCACCGTCGAAAGTGACCGTTCGCACATCGCTTATGCCATTCTCATGTAAAAAAAGAAGTAATTGTTTTAGCATATTAGCTCTTGTTGAACCCGACAATCCATTTAAAAAATGGTAAGCCACAGGTGTTTTAAAGTGCCCAT
>NW_014562446.1:0-821 GCF_001313825.1 Dinoponera quadriceps
GATTCATACGCTCAGCGACGCCATTTTGTTGGGGCGTGCGCGGAGCGGAAAGCCTATGCTCGATCCTGCATTCGGAGAAAAAATTATCAAACACCTGATTACAATATTCTCTGCCATTGTCAGATTGGAGGTATTTAATCTTCATTCCTGTATGATTCTCTACGAGACTCTTGTACCTTTTGAATGCCTCAAGCACGCCGCTTTTCTGACTGAGGAAGTAAATCTAGCAATATCTTGAGATATCGTCTACAAAGGTGACAAAGAATTTTGCTCTACTTGCCGATTGAGTTCGGAATGGTCCTACTACATCAGAATGAATTAATTTCAAAGGTCTTGTGCGAGTTGGGCCACCATTTGGAAATGGCAAAGGTGTCATCTTCCCTTTCAGGCATATCTCGCAATCCAATACATCTTCGGGATCTCCGGCAGCATTGCAGNTTTCACGTATGACCTTGAATAAATCAGCAGTGTTTAGATGACCTAGGCGCGTGTGTCAGAGCATTAACTCCGAGGTACTTGAATCTTGCGTAGCTGCCGCACATTCGACGTTTTGACGTATGTCATATAAATCTCCTTTTCTGTCTGCAGTAAGTTTCACTTAGCCATTCTGGTCCGTAGCCTTTGCGAAATCCTTGTAAAAAGTGACATGTCCCTTGTTGGTTATTTTTGCAACCGAAACTAAATTGGTTCGCAAATCCGGCACGAACAACCTGTTGTTAAGCCCGACCTGCCTTGTTGATTTAGCATGTGCCAGAGATACTTTTACTGTGCATCTGCCTTTGACATCTGTGGACGCTTGACTGGCCAGCTTCAATTTTCCA
>NW_014562447.1:0-1698 GCF_001313825.1 Dinoponera quadriceps
ATTAACGATTTCCGTTTGAATTCAAATAGAATTTTGAACATACTGAATTAACCGTTTTAATGGCCGTTCGTGTGTCGTCGCTCACTCCGAACAGCGACGATTGTAAATAAGTTTTTAATTAACACGCTGGACGTATTTTTAATATAGCGAATAAGCGAGCGTTCGCGCTCGTACGCGATAAATATTTACGATGCTTATAACTTATAAAAGGAGGCGGAGGGGAAGTTATATATCCGTGAATAGACGTCCGGAGCGCTAGTGGCGGAAGATACTTTTTCCGACAAGATTTCGCGAAAGCGTGTTAATAATTCGTGGCGTGGAAACACGACGTGCTCAACCGGAACCCCGTGGCCGATCGATCGCCATAACTAATGCTCGCGACCTTGTCTGTCGACTCTCGTCCTAATCGCGAGGCCGATTAATTCCGCCGTTATGTCACGCTTAATTTCGTATCTTTCAACGTTGCAGAAGCGCAGCTCTGCGCGCGCTGACCGCGATATCACGCGTGACGGGCTTGATAAACAGCTCTAAATTGCGTTTAAAACAAGCTAAAATATTAACGAGGAATATCTAATTAACTGATCCGATTATAACGGCTATCTAATTAACGGAATAAATTAATTAGCGATTAATGTAGCGCGTTAAAATATCGNGAAATATATTTCAAACGAATAATCGATGGCTACAGGTGTAATGAGCGACGCGTAACACTCGCTTTGACTTATTTCACAATATATCCTACAATTTTCGCGTACATTCGTCATAGTCAATAACGACTCGCGGGTAATAAGCGGTTTATCGCCTCTCGCCGCGCGCGTCGGGCAAAAGGAAATATTATATGCCTGTTTGGGTGGAAAAGTGATCGCCGACAAAAATTGGTCCGCGCGATAAAAGTTTCATGTAGATCGTTACAGGAGAGAGGCGATTAGCGTTTGCGTTTCTCTTTAGACGAATATTATTACCGAGGAACAACGAAAGTATCTCCGATCTGACAGCCCCTGTCCATTCTGCCTATTTCGCCGCGACACACCGCGAAAAGCAGTGAAAATATCAATAAATCGTAGTTTCCTATTTTCCATTGGCTCAACGCGCCTATGATGGACGTATAAATTAGTGAATCCTTTCGGCCGATCGCCGGACAAATTGATCCCTCGGAGGGTTTAACGTTGAGCCGCGGATCGGTCTAACCGAGAGGATAAAGGTCTCTTGGCAAGGTAGCCGCTACCGTCATTAATATATATCTCTCTCCCCCCCCCCCCCCCCATTCGTGCTACGGATTAATTAATTTAGCCNAGGGTTTGACGTTGAGCCGCGGATCGGCCTAACCGAGAGGGTAAAGGTCCCTTGGCAAGGTAGCCGCTACCGTCATTAATATATATTTCTCTCTCTCCCCCCCTCCTCACTCGTGCTACGGATTAATTAATTTAGCCGTATTATGGCATCGCGGTGAGCTCAGTGCGAAGGATTATAATCTCGGGCGGTCCCGCGATTGCGTCCGTCGAGTGAGAATACGATTGGCCGGGCATCGGCCGAGTGCGGAAGTTCGCGTGTTTACGTCCGCCACGATAAGATCGTTACCGGCGATTGGAATTTTCAGACGATCCGAACATACGATAATCCAATAGTTTGCGGATGCTGCAGTAGCGCGTTTTGCTGCAGCCTATTATTGCGTATTGATGAAAATGCGACGAGGACGTC
>NW_014562448.1:0-551 GCF_001313825.1 Dinoponera quadriceps
CAATGCGTTTCATTTCTTATTACAGGCCGGATTCAACAATTTATCCGGAACCTACTTGAATTACGGCAACCAGATTAAGTTCTAGCATGGCAGTAAAATGATAATATTGTTATATATTATTAATTGTAGACGTACCAATATGTTATGAATTCTTCAAAACAACGTTTTTGTCCATAATGTCACGTCATTATTTTCTCATTAGACAAATTTCCTATCCTTTCTTACCTTCCTTATCTTTATTTCAATTTAGACTCATCCTTTCGAGCAGTTGAAAGGGCCCAGGTAGAAAATTACGATGACGTCATCTTGATTATCTAAACTGATATTTGCCGCTCACCCTTTCCTCCGTTGTAAGCCTATTAAGTCATTTTTTGTCCATTAGGTCTTTTCTTATCTTATTTCGTGCTGAAACTGTCGAAACCCAGATAGAAAGAAAAATTACGATTTTCTGTATCGCTTGGATTTCAATCCACATATTAATTCTTAAGAGCTACTTGTCAAATATTTGCGTTGAAACACAATTATGATTTATTATTACTTCATTTCGGTTC
>NW_014562449.1:0-516 GCF_001313825.1 Dinoponera quadriceps
TGAAATATTGAGCTTGATTACGTTATTTCCATGCGGCAGCGTCGAGGATATCAGCGGGCGAGCGTTTCTTTCCATTCTACATCAGAAAACATGAACTGATGGGAATCCTCGTTTCCGCTTGAATCCTTTCAAACAAATGCGCTAGTTCCACGAGAAAAGGTAAAAGAAATCATTCTTCGGGCGAAACTTGCGAGATTGCGTGTAAGAGGCGAAGTAACGTGAATGTCGAGTGAATCTTGCGTATCTTTACGATAAATCGTGAACGGATGCAAACTGGCGAGTGTGATTGATATATTCATCTTTATTACGATCGTTCCATGCGGCAGCGTCGAGGATTTCAGCGGGCGAGCGTTTCTTTCGATTCTACATCAGAAAACGTGAACTGATGGGAATTCTCGTTTCCGCTTGAAACCTTTCAACCAAATGCGCAAGTTCCACGAGAAAAGGTAATAGAAATCATTCTTCGGGCGAAACTTGCGAGTTTGAGTGTAAGAGGCGAAGTAACGTGAATGTCGA
>NW_014562450.1:0-286 GCF_001313825.1 Dinoponera quadriceps
ATTTACGACAGGACAACGGGCTTGAAGTTCCTGGTTGACTCTGGCTCCGTTGTGTCCCTATTACCCCGCTCGGCGGTGCATGGGAGAATGACGCCTTCGGATTTAAAACTCTCTGCAGCCAACGCCTCCAGCATCACCACGTACGGACAACGCTTCATGAAGCTCAATCTCGCGCTCCGACGAGATTTCCCATGGACATTTATCGTAGCGGACGTCAAGACAGCTATCCTGAGTGCTGACTTCCTGGCGCATTTCAACCTGATGGTCGACGTCAAGGGGCGTAAAC
>NW_014562451.1:0-374 GCF_001313825.1 Dinoponera quadriceps
ATTACATTTGCAGAAACCTCCATGGGTATTTCTTTGCAAGATGCTGATCCGC
Organism: Dinoponera quadriceps; assembly: GCF_001313825.1. Classification (NCBI taxonomy): domain Eukaryota; kingdom Metazoa; phylum Arthropoda; class Insecta; order Hymenoptera; family Formicidae; genus Dinoponera; species Dinoponera quadriceps. The sequence continues at coordinate 53 of NW_014562451.1, forward strand.
TTCTGCAACAACAATATCGTCAAGCTGTTCACAGTATCGGTAAAATTTTGATCCAAAGGTTATTTTTATTTTAATTTATGAATACGATTATGTGAAAAAATGTCAACGTATATAATTTATATATAATAAAATTCATTCTTAAATATATTTAGCTTTGTACTATTGTGTTTAGGTTTTTCAAGCCGTGGCTTTTAAGTCACACAATATTCGGTTTAATGTCAATGGGTAGAATGCATAATAAATATTTAAACATCTTGCACTCATTCACGCAAAATGTGAGTATATTATCCAGACGCGTGATCATATTATGTAAACCTTTAAA
>NW_014562452.1:0-2554 GCF_001313825.1 Dinoponera quadriceps
TAGGCCACCTGATGTGCCCTACTTTACCAGTGATAGAAGCGTTTTTCAGTAAACGAAATAAACCAGTGTACTGATAACCACGGAGTCGTAGCTCCTTATAAATATCTGCTGTGTTCATGCACTCATTATCTTCATTACTGTTGGATAAAAATTGAACAGGTAGTTTTTCATACGCAATGTCGTTAGGTACCCTTGCGAATCCACTGACAATTACGTTGTCATCTTCTATAATCTCGAAGTTATTACTGCCTATAAAAATATCATGCAAGAATTACGATATAAACCGCGCCTTTCTTTACATATAACTTTATCGGGTTAATTTTCTTCGAAATTATCGCGATCAAAAGCAATTTACCTTCTTGTATTATAAGAATTAAATTCAAATAATCTCTCTTCGATACGTTAGTAGCGCGGACAAATTTAACATTTTCAAATACAATCGGTATGTTGCCATAATCAATGCCACTCAACAAACCAATCATATGCCAAATTAAAAAAAGATAACCTGTCGCCGGTAGCAAATTTTTTCCATCAATTACATGACCAGAGAAATATTNTTTTCTCTATTGGAAATTATGGGGTCTCCTATGTACTGGTAGATGTAGTAATCGTCAGTATGATCCCATCTGTAACATTCGCAGACCGAAAATAAATGAAAATCGTTTTTGTACGCATGTAATTAAATACACACACATACACACCTAACAAGAGGAGATATCATTGGTGTTCCGCGACTAACTGGAAATTGCACGGGTGGATATAAATTTGCAATCTGTGGCTGAAAACCTATATTATAAAGATCACCAATTCCTTCTAAAAACATTTGTATGGTATGTTTCTGATCGCGTTTGCACAGTGAAATCACTGCTGATTCCAACGACTTTGCTATAATCGTTTGAAAATCATTTTGATTCGCTATNGCTGAAAACCTATATTATAAAGATCACCAATTCCTTCTAAAAACATTTGTATGGTATGTTTCTGGTCGGGTTTGCACAGTGAAATCACTGTTGATTCCAATGACTTTGCTATAATCGTTTAAAAATCATTTTGAATCGCTATATGGACGAGTATCGCATCCTCCGGTATCAAATTTATAATTTTTCGGAATGGAACTAGATGGAACAAATTGTCAGAATAAAATTGTGCTATTGTTGCAGGTGTGTTGTCCCGTTCATATCTGCCCAACCATACTAGACCGCGACTTTTTAATGATTGCGATGGTAACATCTGACTTAAAAGCTCCAAGAATTTCGATTTAATAATCTTAAGGGACTTACTGTGATTCGCAATATTATCGTCAATCTGAAAAATAATAAATATTATCGAATATATCATAAATCTGCGTAAATATATTTAATTAACTCATCACATAAGATTGTTTATTACGTATTAAATAATATATATGAGAAGAAAGTGTACGATGGCACTCATTTACATTTTGTACATTAATATTGTTAATAGTGAATAGTTTACATTGCAAACTTAACGATTACATTCGTTAATCGATACTAGACTAAAAATTATGAAATATTTATTATTTCGGAGTTATTGTTAAAAATATAATAATATGATTACGATCCTACATTATAATTTTGTGGTTATTATTAAAACAATACCCAAACAGTACACGATATCCTATAGACTATGAAGATACTGTGGACATTCTGTGGACGGCCTTAAAACATTGGGAAATCATCTGGATATCCTTAGGATATACCTAGGAGATCTATGCTGCCTGGGTATTTCCTCCGTGTGTATATGAAGTTTCATAATTAATTTATAATATATTATATAATTATATATAACCAGAACCTGTACGTTGTCTTCTTGTAATACAATGCCCATGTGATACGCTATCAAAATCGTTTCTTCAACAGTGAGACGTCCATCAACATATTCACAGATTAGATTACCAATAGAGTGGCCAATCATATAATTTGGCATGATTCCAATGTGCGTTAAAAGANAGATCCACCATTCCAATTTACATTGTTGTACAGAAAAATTCTTATTCTCAACTGAGTTGTATATTACATGTCATATACTATTTTTGTTTCAATATTTATACATATTTATTGTATGTATTGTATGAGGGTTTGCGCTTGCGCTTGCATGTCAAATATTTGAAATTGATATATTATAGAACAAAGCACATTACATATCAAATCCTTGAAGTAAAGAGGTGTTCCGTTCTCACCTGTGTGGCAATAGTTGCTACAAATGATTTTAAAATACCGCAGGTAGTTTTATTTTCGTTCTTTAGAATATCCGTGACACATATATGGTGCTTCTTCAATGTCGCATTACATGTCTCAATTGCCTTGGCGAATACCGGCAGATTTATGAATTCTTCATGCATCAATCAAATATTATTTATACATGTTTTCGAAACAAATCCATATCAAAAAGGTAAAAGTATATTATATATACATGTTGTCCGGTAATTATTTGTGCAGCGCTTGTGTATAAGTAGAAAAGGTTGAATTAAACAGAGATCTTATGTTCGGTATAAAAAATTTACAATTGTTAGAGAGAAATTAATTAATCTATA
>NW_014562453.1:0-1389 GCF_001313825.1 Dinoponera quadriceps
TTGCTTTTAATTAATTACAGTATATTATTATACAATTAAAATAAAAAAAATTAAAATAATTAAAGAAGTTCATATTTTTAATAAATTCATGAAACATCAGCTATTTGAAATAAATCATTCTGAAAAAATTATTAAATTAAAAAAATCATCATGAAAAAATTATTGTTTGTTAACGAAATTCACGAGGAAATGCTTAAATCACAGTATGTAATTATAAATCACCAATATTGATAATGTAAATATAATTTATCGAGTTTTTATTTTTTTTTAATAGAACATTATGTAATATAACTAAGAAATAATAAAATTTACAATTAAGTAATTACTTGATTATTTATTTATTTATGTAGAAAAAATTAAATATGTTCGCTCGAATACTGGAACATGTGCCTTACCTGAAATATTAAAAGATCGCCTCAGCTTGTCATAACAGTCATTGTGATATTTTGCTTTTACTGTCAGCAAATCACTCACACCCGATATGCGTCTGAGAATATCACGACTGTAATCATCTCTTCGATTTTCAATAATTTTCATAATATTAGTTTTAAAATCTGGTGATAAAACAAGTCTTATTGTTCGACATTAGTTTATACTTTTTTTTATTCTTTTTCTTCATTTGTCTCTTCTCTACTCAAGAAACAAATATCATTCCAATTAAAACTATCACTTTTTCTCAATTTTTTTTACTGGACTTGTACTGGGATCTTCTAAACTTTTTTGTTTTTTGCACTTCTCGATATTTTTTTAAAATAATTTTAAAGTTACTATACATTCCACTTTCACGCGTCAGGTCACTTTACATTGAAATGCCCTGCCCGTAAACTTTGTTGTAGTCATACTGAAAACGTATATTTTAACTGTTTTTACTTTTTTTGATTCCCGATTGTTTTTACATCGAAAGAAAAATTATTATTAGGCTTATGCTTCAAGATTTACATGTCAGTTACTACCTTTATTTGGTCAGTGTTAAAAAAATTTTTGTTTTTCATTTACAGCAATTTCTTTGTACTGCATTTTTCAGACTTTTTACGTGAAAAATTTTCTTTTTTTTTCTTAAAAAAAAAGTAAAAAAATTGTAATTATCATAAAAATAATTTTTTTTCCTTAAAGTACATATCATAAGCTTTAAATTGATCACCTATACAATGTCGATATCATTTTCCAAGACTTTATTATTTACGATCAAACTTAAGAATTCAATCTGAAAAAATGCAATTTTCATAAATCGACTTACTTTAAGGGCCTTATTTTTGTAAAATAAATTTTTCTAATTTTTTTGATGATAGACATATTTTAGGTAATCCCTTTAAATATAGAATCTCATTGTTTGTTTTTTTTTCTGTTTTATTCGAGTATCATCGAATTTTACGAAGTAATCGATAATTC
>NW_014562454.1:0-558 GCF_001313825.1 Dinoponera quadriceps
GCTTGCAGGAGCGAAGTCGCCTGTGCGAACGCGCCGGTAAACAACCTTCTTTCGGAGTAGAGTCGCAGTGCTCGCGCGACGTGATTTTAAGAACATCGAGCCGCCGACGTCTTCATTTTAATTTTACCCTCTAACGGTAAGGTTGGGTCGGATGTGACCCCACGGCTCGTTTATTTTGCAGCGTGTACGCGCTGTTTCTCTTCTTCTAAAAAACGTTTCGCGTTGTTATTTACTNAAAAAATGTTTCGCGTTGTTATTTACTTCTTTTACCCGTTTTGCACATTGACAAACACGAATTCGGATCCAACTCGAATTTGTTTTAATTATGTCAACACTGGATAATTAATAAAGCCGTCCGCGCTTCGTGGTCGATCTATCACACGTATGATACGTTCGCAGTCGATATGTTGGCAAGTAATACTTGCATATGTTAATAACACCTGTAACAGATATGTGAATCGAGTGCGATTTGACGCGGAATTACGCGCCGCATGTTTTTATTTTATATCGTCGATTATTACTTATTATTATTTATTATTTATTCCCATAATCTGTGTT
>NW_014562455.1:0-260 GCF_001313825.1 Dinoponera quadriceps
TTTCTGTTACGATCAATCTCTACACCATCCAGTTCATAACGAATCTCATCAAACATGAATGCGACGCAATTATTTCCCAATGTTACAGCCACATTTTTGGCTGTCGTTTGTGCAATTATTTTTTCTTCAACATAAAGATAACTCTCGCATGGCAATGTGTATAAATCCTGCTATTGTATGAGTATTCTTATCTCATCGCTATATCCTAACATTGTGTTGGCGTATGGGTTGTACGTGTAAGATTCAATCTTGACGATGCG
>NW_014562456.1:0-336 GCF_001313825.1 Dinoponera quadriceps
ATAAATTTAAACTTTATTACTTCATTCCTTGTCAAATACGTTAAAACATCTTTTCCGAAACAGTAATGTGAAAGAGTTGTTAACAAAATTAAGTCGTTAGTCCCAGTCACCGATAGAGAAAATGGAAAAAAAGAGAAAATAGCAAAGACAGGAAATTAAGTTTACTAATACTGAATATAATCTACATAATATATTTAATATATGCGGCTGTATTTTTTAAGGTTTGAATAAAAATTTTTTAAAGAATTTAATTTTGAAATATTTATATTATTACATACATTTATTTCCATACATACACGCACACACATATATACACATTCACAATATTTTTTAAGT
>NW_014562457.1:0-398 GCF_001313825.1 Dinoponera quadriceps
GAACGGGAAATCTGTTCTTACGCAATATCCTCAAAATTACCCCTCCCCCTTCTCCTGACAGGCCCACTTTATTACCACGAACGCATAAGTTCTTACAACGTTAAATACCGCCTCTTCCTCCCCATCGAGAAAATCACCGCTCTACCGCGGACAGTTGAACTGTCTTTATGCGGTAAATCCCTAATATTACCCTTCTTGTCGCGGCCTGTCCCCCAACCGCCCCCTTTCTCTCAAACTTGGCGCTGCGGGGAAGACGGGCAGAGGCTGCGTTATACAGACCAACTGGGTCTTGCGCTTCTGTGGCTCTGCCCCAGAGGCGACGGAACCGGAGGTATTAATATATTCTACTTTGTGACGGCGCATTAGCACCGTCACCCTCCCTGCGGCCCGACCGACCA
>NW_014562458.1:0-1693 GCF_001313825.1 Dinoponera quadriceps
GAGTTACACGTCCGGAAGGAGGGCAATGGTTACGTCTTCGTCGGGCTAGGGACTGGAATGAGGCTGGTATGTGCGCGCAACTTCCTTGGGCCGCAATTTTCGCTTGCAACGCCGAATTCCAGATAATGTTTCTCTTGCAGTTCAGCACGACGTACTGCTTTTGAGCGGAAGTGCGAGCACCCGCCTCCTCCTTCTACCTCATGTCGTGCTATTTTCAGTACAGGGACGAGATCGAGAAGCACCTCAGACACCTCGAAATGGTGCTTCATTCCTTGAGAAGGCAGAAGGTATTAGTAGGAATGGACGCCAATGCGCGATCACCTCTCTGGGATGACCGCAAATTGGAAAATAGGGCAGTGATGCTCCATGACTTTATCCGGACTCGCGGATATAAAGTCCTCAATATTGTCCGAAAGTCGCCCGCCTACTGGACGGCATGGAGATCGTCGCACATCAACGTGACCCTGTCGTCCCCATACATGAGCCTATTCGTCGGCGAGTGGAAGGTTTGATGTAACTGGACAACCAATAACTTCAACTCTGTGGACATTAGGCTGAATGTGCCAAAAGTCAGAGGCGGGAAGCAGCGAGCTACGAAAGCTCGGTTCGATACCTATCGGGCCGACTAAGAGAAGTTCGCTGAGAGCCTTGTCGATCAGTCTGGATCGAGGCCGTTGGTGCTCAGTTTGACATCTGTGGAGGACTTGGTGAAGTTCGCAGAGGCTCTTGCGGACGCTCTCACGGACGCCTGTAAGGAGGCAATGCCGAAGAAAAGTCAATATAGAAAGTCCAATCCGTAGTGGACGAAAAACTTAATGGTTAGAAAGAAAGTCGTCTAAAGGGAGAGGCGAGCATACCAGCAAGAAAGGGTAGAGCCGATCCGCTCTGCTAAACTGCGTGTCTATCGCTCTTTTTTGCGAGAGTACACCAGGTGAGGAAGACGAAACTCGAGAGTTGGCGGAAATTTGTAACGGAGCAAGGCAACTCGAAGCCTTGGGGATTTGTTTATATTCATCAGGCCAATAAGCTTCGGGTTGACAAAGTGCTGAGCACTCTTCGTGGCGGAAACTCCTCGACTGTCACCCTAGAGGAAACCGCTGCTCGTCTTTTTGACGTGTACGGACCGGGAGAACGAGGACATTCTGCAGCAGCGCGGAGTCAGAGAAAGCGCATACAATGTGCCTGATACCACCGATGACCCTCTTTTCACGGGTGCAGAAGTCGCAGCAGTTGTCAGATCTCTGGCAAACTACAAGGCGCCAGGGCTGGATCTCATTGAGGTCTCGATACTGAAGGCCGCCTGCAGGATAATCCCAAGTCAGTTTGTTAGGCTTTTCAATGGGTGTCTTCAGTGGGGCATCATTCCCTCGATCTGGAAGGAGGGCTCGCTCAGAGTCTTCTTGAATGTCCAAGACAAGGACGTGAAAGACCTCAAATCCTATAGTCCGATCTGTGTCCTCTTTGTAATGAGGAAACTCTTCGAGAAGTTTCTTCCGAAGCGACTCAACCAGACGTCACTTTCACAGGGGAAGATCTCCGATCGGCAGTTCAGCTTCAAATCCGGAAAGTCGACGAAGGACGCTGTCGTGGAGCTGCGACAGATGGTCTCTTTGAGCAGAGATACGTCATTGCACTGCTCTTTAATATCTCGGGTGCGTTTGAAAATGTCTGATGGCCCCTTATACGAGAGGGG
>NW_014562459.1:0-364 GCF_001313825.1 Dinoponera quadriceps
GTTGCACCGGCGACTCGGAGAGGCCGAGTCGCGGATATCGGTCGCAAATTTTATGCGCGCGGAATGTTGGATACAAACACCGGTGTAATTTTAAGCTAAGAATGCAATCGTTAAGGTGCGCACGAACGATAACGCGTGTTTAGCGTGATCGCCGCTCTATATCCGGTGAATTATAACTTGGATAGATGCAGCAATATCCACATTATTCAACAGTTGAAAATCAATGGTATCGAATTTCCAATGACCCTGAAACAAATCGCTCGATTCGAACGTCTAAGTGAACTGTCCATTAATTTGTTCACTATTCAAGAGGAAGAAGGTGGTGTGACGTGGCGGCTCGGAGCGCCCGTCCCAAGGGCGAAAG
>NW_014562460.1:0-987 GCF_001313825.1 Dinoponera quadriceps
CGGCAGATTTATGAATTCTCCATGCAACAATCAAATATTATTTATACACTTTTTCGAAACAAATCCATATCAAAAAGTTAAAGTATATTATATATACATAGTGTCTGATAATTATTTACGCAGCGCTTGTGTATAAGTAGAAAGGGTCGAATTAAACAGAGATCTTATGTTCGATATGCAAAATTTACAATTGTTATAGAAAAATTAATTAATCTATATAACCCAATGATCGCACGAGAAATGGTAGACCGCACACTTTAGGTACATACAAAAATAAATAGCAACAAGTTTATAAGAAAAAGGGATACTTCTTAGGATCCTAAGAAATATGCCATTTTTCTTATAAACTTACAGCTTTCTTTTGTACATGTATATGGAATCGCGTCTACAGCTTTCCGTACGCTCACTCGCTTATACAGATTGATTAATTTCTTATTCAAATATCGTGAAGTTTGCAAATGGATATGGATATGGATACAATTACCAGTTTACTTTTCAGCTTTTCCTTCTGTACTTGCACACGAGCAATGCGTCAAGAATTGCCGGATACTATTTATATTCGATATAAATTTAAATAAATTTATTCACATAGATATTCCAGTACGCGTAACATTACAACAATGTTCTTACAGTGATATTTTATAACATGTAACGTTTTCAAACATGTAGTTCTTCATGCTNTATGGAATCGCGTCTACAGCTTTCCGTACGCTCACTCGCTTATACAGATTGATTAATTTCTCATTCAAATATCGTGAAGTTTGCAAATGGATATGGATATGGATACAATTACCAGTTTACTTTTCAGCTTTTCCTTCTGTACTTGCACACGAGCAATGCGTCAAGAATTGCCGGATACTATTTATATTCGATATAAATTTAAATAAATTTATTCACATAGATATTCCAGTACGCGTAACATTACAACAATGTTCTTACAGTGATATTTTATAACATGTAACGTTTTCAAACATGTAGTTCTTCATG
>NW_014562461.1:0-1062 GCF_001313825.1 Dinoponera quadriceps
CAAAATTATCCCCTATAATTGAGACATAGGAAAAAGATATAAGGGACGTAAGATCAAATTTAGAAGATTGACTCTAGACTCTCAGCTCTCGGGTACCGACACGTTGTCGGTCACTGTATCGGGCGGAAAACACAATAAAAACAAATTCATCTTCAAACGAGAGATAATTTATTGTTACCACCACCTTCCGTTCTACCGCACTGCAACGGGCACTCCACACTACTCGCGTCGACTCGACTCACACAACAAACCTTCGAATCGTTTTATTTTGTAAATTCATCTGTACGCTTTATTTTGTAAATTCACCTGTATGCTTTATTTTGTAAATTCATCTTTACGCTTTATTTTATAAATTCACCTTTACGCTATTGTTATTTTAATAAATTCTGAAATTGTCAGTCCATTAAAATCTGATTTCATTTTAAAACCATCGCACACTCACCACCCTTCCCCTAATTATTCTGCTTGCGGTTCCATCCCAGATAAAGAGTTTTAGTATTCTGAACTAAAATAGAATCACCCTGCATACGTCCGCGTCGGAGTAAAGTGACTCTTCGAGTCTCTGACCTGCATCGCCGGCATACAGTTTGGGACTCGCGTTCGCGAGTACAGTCGTTACGTTCTTTTCCAGGATGCAACAGTACCAAACCTAATTTCTAGCTGTGGCGAACTAAAAATTAGATACAGGAACAAAAAGAATTAACAAAATTAATTAAACTTCAGTTATATTATCTGGATAGCTAATATTTACCTGTGAGAGCTAGTTTTCAACCGTAGGAGTTACTATTTTTTTGTCCGTGCAAGTTTATATTATTAGGTGAACAACTTTGTTCCCGTCGTTTCCCTATAGATGGCTTTAGTGGAACTTAGTGGTCAAAGTAAATAGATCATACGAAGTCTGTTCAAAAAATATCGCGAATTTTGAATTTCCGCGGATTAAGTATATTCGATTTTTGAATTTTTTGTGGCGTTATGTTGGTACTCATGTCCCTCGCTTATGCCGATAAGTTCGGCCATTTTGAATATTCATTTTATCTTTGACAGCTGTTTTGCTTGGACGTG
>NW_014562462.1:0-1090 GCF_001313825.1 Dinoponera quadriceps
ATGTCGATGAATATGCTAGTTGAATGGGGATTCATGCACGACAGAAAGATAGATATAAAGCAAAATGACCCATCACATTCTCAACCATCATTCGCTTATCACGTTCTATTAATTCAGAAAGTCCAGTTGTTTGATATAATATCGATTGTCTTGTAATATCGATTGATTGATTGTCTTGTAATATCGTTTGATGTAATATCGATAGTGTTGTTGCTAAATTTATTTTCAGGATGTAACGTTAATAGCGCGAGATAAATAAGCTAACAATTACGTAAGGAAAAATACGATTCCGAGAAAAAATGGTGAATGGTTCAACCTTAAAGATATTTGGAAGAGTCACATATTGCCTCCATGTGCCTTGACCTCCGCTAAGCGCTGTAACTCCTTTGTTTTCTAGTATTATTTGAAACAGAATGTTTGCGAAAATCCCAGCTCCAGCCGTCTGCGAGCCGCCCATCTCGGCAATGACATAGATATTGCCCGGCCTTCATTTATGTATCGAATCCAATATTTTTTGCGACCTGCTACCTGAAATATTCATCACTAAAATATATTCTGCATATACAAAATATCACCTGCCTCAATGGGTACGTTACAAGAAAATGGTACATGGTCGGGAACAATTGTTTGTGCCTTTCTCGCTATTTTAATGCTTCTTCCATTTTCCGTTCCTGTTTTTCCTGCAAAATCAAGAAATCACATGTCGTAGCATGCTAAGAAAAGAACGCAGTAAATGATAGAAATGATTTAAACTTTTCATTATTTTAAGGATAACATTTAGTTTTTTACGCTATAAAATCACGCGTCAATGAATAACAATTTTTGCTCGAGCTGAGCAGGAAATAAATAAAGAAGAGGGGATCAAATGAAAAAATATCACTTTGCGAAATAAGGAAAATGTTAGAAATAATATAAACCAAGATATAATTCGATATGCACGTTCAATTATATTGGATAGAGTAATGAATTATGTAAAGAAGAGCGAGTAATGAGGTAGGAAGAAACTGCTAAGATGCGTGTTAAATTCGTTTATTGCACGGACGAGAAAATCACTTCTTCTAGAGAACCTTTAATAATAAAGACATGAGAA
>NW_014562463.1:0-778 GCF_001313825.1 Dinoponera quadriceps
AAAAAGTTTATAATTCGGTAACAAAATTCACTTTGTATATCGATATCGTGAGTATCCTCTTTCAATTTCTTTGCCGAAGCGCTGACACTGGCCGAATCTTCCTCCGCTTCATATCTGTTCGACGGTCGCCGTTTCGTCACGTTGCTCCGTCGCCGCGTCTGATACGATATTTTTGAGCCTTTATGGCTTGCATACACTTTCTTTTCACTCATTGTAACTCACATAAATGTCAAGGCTACAAATAACGTNCGTCTGATACGATATTTTTGAGCCTTTATGGCTTGCATACACTTTCTTTTCACTCATTGTAACTCACATAAATGTCAAGGCTACAAATAACGTGTGAAAAATTAGCACTGCAAAAGAAAATCGTGATTTCGAATAACTTCCACGCAAAATTTACGTCTCCTCTCAACATCAAAGGACGCTGTACTAACGTACTTTGTGTTCAAAATGCTTGAAAATGTTTCTAACGACATCTATTACTGTATTAGAGAAATTATAAATCGAATGGTAAGACATAATGCTGTACCCGACAAGCAGGTGTCGTATTTACCGCAGGTAGTCGTTTAGGAGCAGTCGGGAGGGGTCGAGAAAGAGCTCGAAATTTCAATGAAAACGATTTCTGGCAGATATAAAACCATTTGTCTCTTATTCTAGAGGGTTCAAAAGATTTTTTAAGCCTATAAAAAAAGAATGGATTTTTTGAAATTTCTATTGTGGTGTAACCCCTTAACCACTACGATTACCAGATGATCCTCCTTAAGACCCTCTTCGC
>NW_014562464.1:0-905 GCF_001313825.1 Dinoponera quadriceps
AAAATAATAGTTACACTACCAAATTCAATTTATTGAAAGGTGTATGATTTATTTTGTTCAGTACTGTATATATATATTTCATTAAATTTGTGTATTGTTTAATAATAATAATAATAAAATAAAGAAATATATATGTAAAATTAATATGGTATAAAAATATGTCGTCAAAATATGAATATGATTAAATTGTGGTCCCATTATGTATTGTAATGTACAGAAATATTGTATTGTAATGTATATTATAATGTATTATAATGTATTGTAATGTACAGAGATATTGATGTTGATTTTATATGTTATGTTAGAACTTGTAGGCAATCGCATAAAGTATGAATACGTTTGTAGCACGAAAGACCAACCTGAATGTATTAAACAATTAAAGCCTATGAACAAACAGACATAGTAGAAAGTGGAATATTAGAATGAGAGCATTTGACCAAAAGATGATTTTTCACGAAAGGAAATTTTTCAATTAAAAAAAAATATAGTTTAAACAATTTGTTTAAAAATTGGATTTACGGAAAACTGACAGCGCCAATCAATTCTACGGAAAAAATGACATAGCATCCATTTATTGCATAACTTTCTTCTCCATCTAATTTGTATATTTATCTTATTATATAAGTAAAATATTATATAATATGACACCTGCTTTAGCCCATAGGCAGATTAATATAGCAGAAAAGTTAAAACTGGGATGACAAAGATATTACTGTTTATTATTGGGAGTAATTAGTTCGGTCCGTTTTCAAAAGATGGCTCTGGCTGTTATGAATGTTTCATAGTGACAGCTGATTTCGGTGGTTTCAGAGGGGTTAGACATCTGTCAATAATATTCAGTTTATATCGCTTTGAGTTTCATACAAAACCCCTGTTTTTTACAGTGTTGAATATGTCAAATTTTG
>NW_014562464.1:1016-2572 GCF_001313825.1 Dinoponera quadriceps
TATAAATTATGTAGGGAATGGTTTCGACATTTCAAGAATGGTGATTTCAACGTTGAAGACAAGCCTCGCTCTGGACAGCCAAAAAAATTCGAAGACAAAGAATTGGAGGCATTACTCGATGAAGATCCGAGTCAAACGCAAGAGGAGCTTGCAGAATTATTAGGAGTTACGCAACAAGCAGTTTCCATACGATTGAAATCCATGGGAATGATTCACAAGCAAGGCAATTGGGTGTCTTATGAACTGAAACAGAGAGACATTGAAAGGCGATTTTTTTACTTACGAGCAGCTGATTCAAAGGCAAAAAAAGAAAGGGTTTTTTACACCAGATTGTGACTGGGGATGAGAAATAAATATTCTACTATAACCCCAAGAAGAAAAAATATTACGCTATGCCCGGTCAATCGTTGCCATCGACTTCAACATTAACACCAAAGCTGAACATTCATGGTTCAAAGGTAATGCTGTGTATCTGGTGGGATCAAAAGGGTGTTGAATATTATGAGCTGCTACAACCTGGGGATTCCATTACGAGCCATCGGTATAGGCTACAATTGATTCGTTTGAGCCGTGCATTACGAGAGAAACGGCCGGAATACGAGCAAATACTTTGATTAATCTGTTCATTCATTTTCTTCTGAAATAAATGCATTTTTGACCACAAAAGCGGACCGAACTAATTTGTATTCCCAATATATCTTAAATAACGCTAATAAGAGTGGTACTGTTAATCCTTAAAACTTGAAAGGTAATTAATGAAGAAATATTTTGCTATAGTGTTTTGAAAAATTCTCGATCTACATAACAAGAATATACAATGAAAAATGAGGGTTTCTATTTGAGAAATTAAAGATGACCTTTACGTGATTTTGTCAACGCTGTTCAAGGTCATATTCATACTATTATGTAATGTGTCACCTTTAATCTTACAACTTTTCAATGAAATATTTTTTTTCGCAAATGCATTGTTTTGGAAATATTCAATTGTTTCCGGAATTTCTGGTTACCCTGTATATTGGAAACTGACATATGTAGAAAGATATTTTTAATATTTTTTTCTCTTCTTTCCTTTATGAATAGGAGCAACCGCAAATAGTCAAGGCCCAATATTTTGTTGTCGTATTCAGTGGTGGAATAGAACTTTTCATGTGCGCTTTACCAGCTGATAATTTAATATACACGGTATGGAGTCCTCATCCGATCATAATATTTCTTTACAAATGTTATAAATGATATATGTACAATAACATTTTATTTCTTCCCAGAGTAACAAGATTTGTCTAGCAGCATATGAATCTCAATGGTTCCGAAGAAACGTGAGCATGCAAAAAAAAATCTTACAAATGATTTTTAGATCGCAGAAACCTTTAGTAATTCACATTAACGGCATTCTTCCTGCTTTGTCCTTACGTTATTACGCACTGGTAAGAAACTATCTAATTTATCTTATAAATTATAAATTATAAATATACGATAAGTCATGGGTATATTGCTACACGTATACGTATGCAAAATAAAGTAAACAAACTTAATACGATAATTTCTTGTTTCGTTAA